>NW_020447253.1:802864-825544 GCF_003343035.1 Apteryx rowi
CGCACCGTCACCAGGGGGGGCCCCGCCGCCGCCGCCGCCGCCGCCAGGCTCGGAGGGGCGGGAGGGGCGGCCGCGCAGGCAGCGCAGGCAGTGCCCCGCGCCCGAGGGGGTAGCATGCAGCCCGGGGGGTCGTGCAAAGTATTCAGAACCTGCGATGCCTTCTCCACCGCTTTAACACTTCCACTGGTATTATTTATCCCTTACTGTAGAGTACGTGCAGCGTATCACAAAACATTGCAACAAATAGTCGGACACATACCGCAGTTTCTTTATGCTTGTTCACAGCATTGCTTTACCCCAGTCTCTTCAAAACGCTGCCCTGAAAATCATACTCATGTCGCTCCCGTCACGCTGCTCCTTTAAACTGAAGCACGTATTCCCCTCGGCCAGCGTGCACTGCAAACCCTGACTTAGTGTAGAAACATGAATCGGTAAATAAATGCATTGTTTAACACTGGTATTGTATACTTGACTTTCCCTATCCATCCTCTGTAAAGACCTGGAGACCCACAAATGACTTATCCCAATCACACCCCGAAAGCCTCTGACAGAAAGCAGCGGCTGCTGCCACATCCAAGGCACTTGTAATGACCTATCTGTGTGCAAAAAACAGGGAACGGTGCACCTCCTGCGCGTGTACTTCCCGCTGCAACGAGCCGCTGTATGTTTTTAAGGGCAGACCTCAGCTGGTCGCTAACCTGAAGAGCACGGCAGCGTGGGCATTGAGGTTTGGAGAGGCGCCTGGGACGCGCAGGCTTCGAGGCGATGCGGTTTCCCCGGCCCGCTGGGACCGGGCGTCAGGGGTGCTTAAGCAATATACTCTGCACTACCTAGGTTATTAGCCCACCTCAGTATGCTTCTAGGGATGCTTACAACGGAATTAGTGTAGTTTACTGCATTTTGGTCCTAACACACGCTATTTGCTATATGGGTCAGACTGAATTATAGTGATCACTAATGTTCTTGCGTTACTTTATGGCCAATCTGCACACGCCAAGCACGGTTTCGCATCTTTTGTTTTGTGTTGCTCTAATGCAAAGGTGCATATATCTGCAGTTGTTTTTTTATCCACTGTCCTGAGTCTGCAATGCCACTGCTGCATGTGTGCAGCTGGGTTTCAGATCCACTCTTCCATATTATTAAACTGTCATTATAAATAAGCTGACAGTCTTGTATACATGTCCCACCCAAAGCCCCTGTGCAGCAGAAACGTTCACAAGCTTTATGAATTGTTTCCTATTCTGGCAAATACTCAATCCGTATTTGTTCCCACTTTGAACTTGGATCTTTGTACAACTTCCCAAAATATAAGGGACTTCAAGCCTGACCCTCATCTTTAGTGAGGGAGGAGATGGTATGGGGAAATAATTAGAACAGTTTTTCTTAAGGCCTACTGAAAACTAAAGCTGCAGGCCAGCTAGGCTGCGACTACTAGGGACCTTGTGCTTTTTCATTAGACTATGGTAGTCCACAGGGGTAGAAGGATCAAGAGTATCCATGCCTCTGTGCACATGTTCTTAAATTATAGTTGTGTTGTTGGCTTTTTTATATATATATTTCGTAACAATGCATGTACACAGAAACATGGATATTCTAATCCTTTCTAGGTATGGCTCTGTCCAATCCTTGTTTAGGATTATAAACTTCAACAGGTTTATGAACAGTCCTAGGCATGAGCTATTGGGTCTTTATGAATGTCCAAAGATAGCATAGAAAAGAAAGGAATAATAAAGAAAACAAACAAGTATAGAAAAAAAATGACAATAAATGGAAACCTGTTTTGTAAACCATACATTGGTCAGTAGGCTGCTAAGTGCATATTAGATAATGGTGGTAAAACATGGATTTTTTCTTCTGTGCAACTGCTGTAAGCCAAACAAATAATGAAAGAGGACACTATCTTCTCAACTGAACAGGCTTTCTTATAAATTACCTACAGCTTGGAAATGTTCATTCCTTATGCTCTTGAATTGTTTAAATATTGAAAGGAATCAAATAGGAAGATGTGATGGGATTGTGTCCAAGTACTAGTCTGATAAATAGGATACTTAAATCAATCTCCCTTATCAGACCTTGATCAAAAGGGGAACAGAAATGCTCCCGTCAACTTCAGTGGGTTTTGCAGATGCTCTCTGTGACAATCTGAGGTCAGAAGCATGTAGCTTGATGTAGGAGTGGACATGGCTATTCTGGATCTTTGTGCACCACACATCTGTTTTTCTGAGTATTTCTGAAGGGTTGCATAATGTTGACAACTTTGAAATAAACACTTGCTTACTGCAATACAATGTAATGTTAGTCATGATTTATCACGCATACAGTCCTGAAATTGGCTATGACTGACAACCATTTAATATAAATCAAGCAGGGAGCTGTAAGCCGTCACTAGGTTGCATAATCCTGGGTAAAGGCATACTAGCAGAATTTCCTCCTTTCATTCTGCGTAGCCTGGCTACGCACAATTCTTGGAAATATCTACAGCTAAGAGAAACTGCTAAGATTATAAGAGGGCTGTTTTCCCATCTGCTCTCACTACACCAAGGGGAGTGGCTACTGTTGGATTTGCTGTATTGACTGTTTTTACAATTTTTGTAGGTGGCCGTCGGTGATTTCAGGGATAGTAGTGCAGAGAGGCTTAGCACAATTGAGAACTGGGATATTGAATTTTCCTGCATGTAATCATAAATAGAGATCTTAATTACAAGTGGTTCATAAAATTAGGAAACTTGCACCATTATTTTAATAAAATGGATTGAAGAACTTTACCTTGGTCTACAGACATTTGTAAGCCACCTGAAGATAAACAGGGAGTTAGGGACCTGGAAAAGAAATCAAGAGTTTTCTGGGACTAGAAAAAAAGTGGAGTAATGACAGCAAAGGAATGCTTCAAGTAGAAAAGTAGCATTAAATGAAGAAAGGGAACAATATTGGCTGACTTTTCTCAGGTAAATTGTGGAAGAGGCAGCAAAGGTGGGAAGAAAAAGTAACAAAAACACCGTGCACGAGTACCCCCTAACACACCAAACACTCTTCTCCCTAGTGCCTCATAAGAAGTTTAGCTCCTATATTGTCTGAGCAAGACTGATTCATTAGAGAACTTTTCCTCACTGTAAATAAAACAAGTTTTATGATAATCCATTGTAACTTGCCATTGGTGTCCTGGAGCAAAAACAGCTGTGCTGGTATTGGTTGCTGGCAAATGATTTGTTGGCTAGAGTCAAATGCAAAAAGACTATGAGAAGATGAATGGTTGATGCATGGTGAATGTGGCATCTGAGTAATCTTGGTGTTGTGCCTCTTAATTTCCCCTGTGAGAACACTGTAGTAATGAGAGCAGTGTGGCATCCTGATTGACGTCTCAGGGGAGATGATTACTGGAACATGATGAGGGTATGCTAATTGTAGGAGGCTCTAAAGACTTGTTCTATTCCCTTATGCAGACTATTACTGAGAGTTGAATTTAATGATAAATAAGGGTAAACATTTTTAGAATATGAAAATATGAAATTGGGGAAAGAGGAGGGTCTATTGCCAATAGTATTTATTCAAAGTGAACACTTGCATCTTTAAATATTTGAATGTATAGATGGTTAAGTATAGATATGAAAATGTTTTCCTAGTGTTGTGGCCAAATTTGTAAATACCTGTACAAGAGAATTTTCTTGCTGGTTTGAGATATTGGAGGAACTGAAGGGAATGGGTATTCACCAAAGGGAAAAAAAATGGGTCCAAATGTCAATATTTTTATTTCTCTTCACTATTTTGTCCTTTGAGATCAGACTCTAGGTACACCATCATCCAAAAAAGCAGGTCAGCAGGGAAGTAAGCTGCTCAGCTGGAAATTGCAATGTATCTCAGGCAAAAGTTTTCAGCCAAAGTAATGCATGAGCAAGTAAGCAGCAGGTAACTGAGAAGTCTTGTTTACAGAGAATGACAGTGCACCAAGTATTGCATATTAGATAATGAAAATAGTTTAGCCTGTTACTGATGCGATCAGTTAGGCTTTTATATATGCTGGCTTGTTACTAGTATTCCTCACTGAAAAACTGAAGATAGAGCATGTTTAGTGGAAACACTTGATGCAGTCTGAGAGAGAAACTGGCTGACAGGGGTCAACAGCATGAATGCATGGGGGTCATTTGTGGTCACAAGAGACTCATATTCTGCTGTTTTGACTATATGGGAAGTAAAAAGAAGAGAAATAGGACACAATATTTCTTTTCCTTTTTAACTTTTCCAGTTTGTGTTCCTAGGTAAAGGTGTGTCCTCTGCATACATAGCCCAAACATAGAACTAGATGAGCACTGCAAAAAGGCTGTTTGAATGGTGTTTTGGATGTTAAAATGTTGATAACTTTAAAAAGGAATAATGCAGTAGTGTCTGCATCCCTCTCATGATTTCCTCTGAACACTTTACCAACAGCACAGCAAAGATTGTGATCAAAATGCTGTCACATAAAAGCAAACTTGAAAATATGGGATTAAAGCTTCATCAATATATATTTGCCTAAAATAGAGATCTAACTTTGGGGGAACAAGATTCTCAAAACCTCATGACAGGGCCCTGATAATCAAAATCATTGAACAATCCAGACAAGAAGCAAGAAAGGCTACTCAGCTCCACAGAAATGCAGATCATCTATGTGTAAATTCAACATCTACCAAAAAGAGTAGTAGCTTTCAATTTTAGTAGCCAAAGGGTAGTAACTTACTACATACTTGGTTCTGTTGAAATAAATGGGATTTCTTGCATAACAGGCTAAAGCACATAGTGAATATGCCGTAGTCCTCCTGTTCAGTACTTCAGAACAGCCTAATCTTTCTTCATGTCTTAAGAACTGCTCAGAAGGAACTCTGGTTGTCTCTAATCTCCTCTAAACAGCCTTTTTCTCCCCCAGATTCAAATCTCCAGTGCATTGTCAGAAATAAAAATGGTTTCTACATAGCACATTAAGATTAAAATTCACGAACAAGGTCCTATTGCTGTGTGCTGTATACAAATGAAAGAGAGGATCTCTGCTGTGAAGGACTAGCAGTTAAAACACAAAGGGAAAAAAAGTGAGTGTCTTATTTTCGTGAAGTACAATGAATGAGCAGGTGATTGTTGCTTCTAGTAACATAAGTCTATTAGCCTATGCGTGTGCTGGTGTTTCTGTTGTTCGTAGTACAGAAGACTGATCTTGAAGCTGAGTTCAGTTTGGGAGTCCATACTGTGATTAGCCTAACTGTTGGCCCAATTTGGAAATTTTTATCCAAGGTCCAATCCTAAAGCCGGGTCCAAGGCCACAGCTTCCATCCATGAGGGGACGCGATATCCAATGATTTCTGACCACTGCAGGTCAAAGTCTAACTGTAAAGTATCTTAATCACTTACTGCAGATATAGGACTATAGGCTATAAAATAAAAAGGCTACAGAATAAATGAAAAATTGGAAAAAGCCGTTGTGTGGGTCATTCTAAGTGGAGTTTTGTTTGCTTGCAGAGTACATGACTTGCTTCATTGCCTTCATGAGACAGGAAACTAAGGCTTTTAAAAATCCTTAATAGAGTATAAATGAAAGCAGAAGTTCTCCATGAGATCTTGTGGTGTGATGTTGGGATATTTGGCACTATGTAAATTGATGCTGCTGGCAGGCACATCACCACTTACTGTCACTCATTAGTTGAAAGAGCAGCAGGATGCCAAAGGCCTACGGTAGGTTGTCTGCATGCTCCCAAAGGCAGCATTTATCTCCCCTCTTTTCTAGAGCATCATAGACTATAAAAGAAAAAGAAGTTTGCTGTGTCAGGCTTTGCAGAGTGTTTTGGAATCACAGACAGCAAAAGTGTTTCTGAAATTAACCCTGTGCTTGGAAGAGTCTTTCGTTTCTAAGAAAAATGTCCCATTACGATATCTTTATTTTTTCTTGTCAGCTTACCTGCATATGGCTGGTACTGTCAAGTGACCCTCAGCCTCTTAAATCAAGAAACAGGGTAATAGGTAGAGCATTAGTTTGCTATATATCCTTGATGAGTCTGGTCATAACAAAAATCATTTTATGCTGCTGGAGTTAGATTTGAAGAGCAGGGATCCCATACTCTTTTTATATCTGATTTAGTTGCAAATGAGCATAAGTTTTTTCCTTTTATCTAGTAGGACACATCAGTCCTAAAGCTGTGCTTCTCTCAGCCTCACTGATAGCACTCACAGCTAGACTAGGTCTACGTGAACTGGAGTGCAGGAGGATTTGGTTCAGGTGGACCTGCAGAACTCTATAGGAAACATTTTAGCCGGATTAGATGGCTGAATAAGTCATGTAAAGCAAGCTATCTGATCAAAACTTTGAGGCTCAGCAGAACCCCTACTGAAGTTACTGGATGCTTTGCTTGCTCCAGCACAACTGAATTTGACTGAACTTTTTCTTTAAGAGAACAAAAACACATATTGTGCACACCTCAGCATAGAGTTAAACAGTAATATGAACAGACGATAGATATCAGATCTCTGATTCCAACTTTAACAGCAATATCCTTTCTGTTCTTGTCCAAATTACTTATTTCAAAAAGTACATCTCTCGTCATGCTCTTCTAATCAGTTGAGTAGAAAAAAAAACAAACCACTTACTCCCACATTGTAAGGATGGACTCTTTGAGTTTTTAACCATTGCAAGGACTAAATATAATCTTTGCAGTTCTGCAGCTCAGTTACTGGAGGATTCAATAGCTGTTTGGATGCTAGTAATCTCTTGGGACCCTGGCCAGGAAAGACTTCATCTGCCATTTGTGTGAGAGTAGGATGCATAGCACTCCCAAAAGTGGGTCCTCTAGCTTCTCTGCTTAATTCTCCACCTTTATAAAGGGGATAATACTCTTCTCTTCCATAAGAAGCATGGAAGTAATGTGTCCTTCCGGGATTCCCAGCAGTGTCAGTCTTTTACAACCTTCCTATCAGTCTGTCCTGAGTAAACAGACATGGTAGTAAACTGGGGACCTTAACAGAGTCATTCCAGTTCACAGGAGCTAAGGACTAGCACATTGGTTTCAGTGGATAATGCTTGCAGAGTAGTCACAGTATGGGTTTTAGGAGCAGTTGCTCTTCTGGAGTGCCTTTTTGCTAGTTCAAGGAAAATAAGGATGATGTCCTATTGACACCATAAGTGCTTAATGGAATATCTTCTTTCCACAGGAAAATTGCATAAGAAGAGATTTTTCTCATGAATTGTTAATGAAATATTTAAAATGAAACATGATGGAAATAGTAAAGAATTAGAGGCTTAACAGACAAGTTCTGGATTTATTAGGAATAATCTGACATTATCACCTACAGCTACCTGGCTGGCCTGTGCCAGAAGCTACTGACTTCCTAGCAGGCGTAGCAGAACTGGATGTAAGCCTGGCAGCTCCCACACTTCCGTCCAGTGACTTTGTTTAAAATCACTTTCACCAGGGATCAAGCTGTGAGCTGCTCCCCCCTCTCCAGGGGCAGGGGCTAGTCGCACAGCTGAGGACAGTAATGTTTCAAAGACCACAAGAAAAACTTCCAGAGTTCATCTCATGGAGCCTTGACAGACAGTAAGTGTCTCTGCTGTGCTCTACAGAGAAAGAGTGCTGGGCCTGAAAAGGTTGGTGTGTATTGGAGTAACTCTGAAGATTCCCTCCCAGGTTTGACCCCATTTTTCAGTAATTCTCTGCAGCATAAGAGAGATGTTACTAATGTTTGCCATTGCCTGTCGTTGATAGAGTACAAGAAGACTTTAAGTGGCACTGTAGCTGGGACTCAGGCTTCAAGTGCTATTTCAAGAACTGAATATATCAATTTCCTTTGAGAAGCAAGGACAGGGAAAGATTAGTATTGCAGAGAGTGGAAATGTACTTGGATGGCACAGTTTTCTGAATTGCTATGGTGAGAATATGTCCTGCTGTGCTCTCTTGTAACAGCCTTGGAAATACAATGGTTATAGTCTGTTCTCGTTTAGATTTATGAGTGTGTTGGAACACTTACTCCAGAGCATATTTTTCTGCCCCAATAGCTATAGTCAGTTGTTGTCAACAAATGTTCTGTAACTCTTCCTGTATTTTACTCCTGGGAATAGAACAGAAACAGATCCTCGAGTCCAATAATCATGGAAATGGGTTAAGTTTCTTTTTTTCCCAAAAAAACTTTTTTTTTCTGTATTTCCTTTACCTTTTCTCAAGATTTAATGTTCTGGTTCTGGTCCTAAGGTTCTAGGCAGTTTAGGTCGTTTATGCTTTTTACTGTTGCAGCTGAGAATGTCCACTGAGAGATGAGGACAATGTTGTCTAAAACTAGGTTTAACCAAAGTATGGGCACCCACCAAAAGGAGTCCCTTCCCAGCCAAATTTTCCTTCCTGTTCTTTTATGCCAGCATTTGCAATCGTGTACCCACATATCAAACTGGATCAGGGAGCTGATCTGATTGAAAAATAGTTTTTTATCTTGCTGTGTAAAAAATATTAGTTTTCAGTCAAATCAGTTCCCTCATCTGGCCTATGGGTCACAGGTGATGTAGAGACACATTCTTGTAGCAGAGCCAACTTGAATCAATATAAGGTGATCATGAAATCACAGCTAAATTTTGTGGTTTAAGTCATTCATTTCTTCTGTAGGTGAAATATTAGCTTTCTAGCTTCTTTTCCTTTGTCTTTTTGAGAAGAAACAGGAGGAAAGAAGATAGGGGTAAGAGTGAGGGGTTTTTTAGACATTGGCCTTGCCTAAGGAGAAAATAACTGCTCAGATGATCATGAAAATCATAAATAATTCCGGTGCAACGTGTAGAACAAATAAAGCATGCAAAACAATTCAGTTCTAATTTGTTTTTAATTCCTCCTATCCCCACTAGGTGCAGAGCTTTATTGGACTGTGTCTGTATGTAGTTTGCCAAACCAATGGATTATTGTTATTGCCACAGAGGCAGTTTCTTCTCTTTATTAAAATGCCCTTGCGCAAAACAGAAAGGAAGTCATTTGGCTCTACGGATAGGTGCCAGAAGCCTAGTGCTTGGTAGCCTGCAAACGCTGGAAGGGCTATTCAGGCTAGTAGCTGCTGGGCTTTATAGTAGTTTGGAGGGTGTGTTTGGTTTTCTTTTCTGGCTTAGCTCTGTCAGAGTTTTGAAGAGACTGTACTTGGCCACTCCTAGCAGGACAAGTTTGGTAGCTGAGTGCTTTTTATGAGTAGTAAAACCTGGCCAGAAGATATCTTGTTAGATATTTTGTGAATTAGTTTTAGGTTTGGGAGTTTTTTAAACCAAATCATCACAGAGAGCCAGCAATGTGATCCCCTGTTTGATACATTTCTCTGCCAGTCATGAATTCTTAGTGTTTTTGTTTCTGAAGCCGTGCTTCGCTGCTGTTTCCCTTTTTTTTGCTTCAAAACTGAATTGTTCTAGTCCACATGGCACATCATGTTTTCTAGATAATGTTTCCTTCATTGAGATGAAAATTGTCATCATTTATCTTTTCCTTAAAAAAGGTGTGTTTGTATTTATTTTTGTTGTCTAAATATCAGTGTGCCAGACCCTTAACTGTAAATCAGTGGAAAGAGGATGTAAAAACACATGCAAGCTAGGAAACGTCTAAATTTCCCTCTCCAGAGCAGACTTAGTGTCCTGAGTCATGATGTGCCATGGGTGGCAACTCTAGACACATTTGGAATGGGGATGGAGGAGGGGACGGCATGTTTCAGTATATAGATATTGAGCTATTTTGAAAAATAAGATACTTAATCTGTTCTAAATATTAATGTGTTTCTCTAAATAGCATAGAAGCATCATATTTAGTTAGAGCTGGGAAGACAAGAAATGTACTGTTGTTTTTTCTTTAATACTGCAAATAAAAGTTCTTGTAGTTGTTTTACCTGAATTCATGACAGTTAGATTATCCCTTGACTTTATTTTAGTGTATAATATTTTTAATATTTGCAGCTTCATAATTCAGCAATTGTAATCAAATAATTACGGATGCCATTAGCTGAGTTACTGCACTGATCTGGATGTATTTCAACGGATAATAATTTTTTAAAATTAGCACATAAATTCTGGAGGCTTCTTCTCTGCGTAGAAATGAAGATGAAATGAAAATGCTGCTCTTAACTTCCTTGGTCAAGAAAGTACAGCCTTGATAGACAGGATCTGAATGTCAAAATATTTAGAACTTCTTTTCCTAAATTCCTACCACCAATGGCATTCACTAGAGAACACAGAATTAAAAAATAGAACAGAAAATCCACATTTACACAAAACATGCATAGAAGGGGAGAATTAAGTGGTGATGTTTCCCCCTCTGCTGCACTGCTGGAGCAGAAAACGTGTTGAGTAGTTATCTTCAGCAGCCCTTTGAATGGTAGGCTCTGTCGCAGGAGTAAGTAGCAAGTAAAAGGGGAAAGGTCTCTGGCTGTTAGCAGTTGCTTTCCCCCCTTCGAGCTTGTCTTTGAAAAAGGTTGTTCATCAGAAAGAGGAAGGTGTTATATCAAAAATATTTGGAAAGAGTAACAAAGGAAAAAGGAAGGAAGGCAGGAAGCAAGGAAGGAGGAACAAAGTGGCTTTTAGTTTTCCACTGTAGTATCTCAGTTAATTCTTCTGCGCTAATTTTCACATAGGGTGTTTTTAATAGGAGGACTAGAACTTTGGAGGAAGTGGGAAGAAGAGATTTCCACTCCTATTTGGGCTTCTTTGAATCCTCCCTATTAGCTGTGCCCTTGCCCCTGACTGAAGTTGATGATTCCTCAAGCTCAAGTCTATATGTGATGACGGTTGGCCTTCAGGATTACCTTTGATCTTTAAAATTCAGTGTCTTTACTTTACATGGTGTACACCATCCAGTTTACGGAAAAATGATTCTCTAATGTATAGCCACTGACAGCAAAAATAGATTAAGGAAGAATGGTATAAACGAGAAGAAGCAAGCCCCTTGGTTCAGAGCAATTGGGTCGGATTAGGCTTTCCCTCCAGCAGCTGCTGAGGCCTGCTGAGATGTTGTCTCTCACCTTACCCAGTCGCCTGATTGTCCGAGTGTTCACATCCTTCACCCGTATGTACCGTACCAAGTCAGCATGTTGCATTTATGTGACTTTACTGGGGATGAACGCCGGGACAGTGATCTCTGTGCTGAAGCAGATCGGGAACGCTCAGTCAATCCAGTTCTCTGACTCTGCTGTGGGGCTGTCACCCTCTGGCTGGAGACAGGGGGAGAAGGGAAATGTCTATATTAAACTGTTGCATCCATTTTGGCAGTAAATGTTTGTTAAGGGACCAACAGAGAAGCAAACTAGCTTAGCTTTTGCTTATATCCATTAATCTTGCATATGCTTTGATTTGTATCAGTTTCATCTTTAGATGTTGGGCACATGTGAGAAAAATACACCTGAACATTCGAAGAAGGCTAAAACAGCTAAGAATCACTTTGTGCATACAGAATAAAAGGATTAAACAAATTAACGGATTCATTACTAGCTAGTGGACACGGTGGGCTGGATACTTTTCTGGCTTACGAGTTCCTTATGTTCCCACTATAAAACTGCATTAGTAGGCCAGACCAAAGGTCTGTTCGGGTTAACATCCTCTCTCAAACAGTGAGGCAAATACAGAGTAGCTCTAGTAAGCAATGGTTTAAGGACTCTTCGATTCCAGCGTTTCATCCATTTCTAATATTGGCTGTTTGTTAATTTACACTGCTAATCTGTGCCTTTATAAATAAAAAAAACTGTTGGGAGATGATATGTTATGGGATTGTTCTCAGCAAATTAAACTCTAAGTAGCTTTCTTCTTTCTATCGAGCCCAGGAGCGGTGACATTTTTGTTTCTAAATCCCTTCTCATTCTCACCTGCTCAGCCCCATCCTTGGATATATTTCTTCACTTTCTATGCAGTATTATTGTGTGCTATTAAGGGAATGTTATGTTCTACTTGAGAAGTGGTAAAGTAAAAATCATATAAATACTCAGGGAAGAGTTCTTTGAGTTGCTTCAGGATTCACGGGGCTATAAATTTGCAATCTCTTACTAGCATGATCTCCTTTTGTGGCATATAGTTGTGTCAAAATATTGTATTTCCACACTCATATTTGATACATGTTCTTTCCAACTGGAATAAAAAGATGGCATCAGTCATCTGTATTTAAAATCTGAATAGAGGAAGTTGTATCTACTAGCTGGCATTAGATAATGATAATGACAGGGAGGATGCCAGTGTCTCCTATTGATCCTCAGAGCGTGACCCTGAGCAAGTCCCTGAATCTCTCTATGCCTCAGCCTCTGATTCTGAAGCATGATTAGCATGTGTACTTATCAGTAAGGATGTTGTGCAAGTTATTTAATTAATGCTTGTAAACTGATTTGAGGCATTTGAATGAAAGAGGCTGTATAATTGCAAAGCATTACTGTATTATATAATTGCATATGTTTCAGGAAGTGTGTAGCAGGCCAGTTGCTTGCTTCTTGCTGAATAGCCCATTAACAAGTGATCTTTTTAGTGGTAAAAATCCTGTTATAGTGAAGTGTACGAATGGATACTCTGCTTTTCTGGGCAGTTTACACTTCCTCGTATAAAACTCTGTGATTGAAATTCTTTGCTGTGTGCTAAGAAGATTTTCATAATGGTGTCTTCTGACTTTAAATTATTATTTAAGCAGGTAAAAATAGTCAAAGTCAGTAACTTCTGTTTCAACAACAGGGAGAAAATACTATCAAACTCCAGGTGTGCTTGCATCAGGATTGAGACCTTGCCACTGTAGATATAGAAGGAATGCAATCCTTGCAAGTATAATATTAATTCATTATACTTCTCACAGATTCAGCTGAAAGGTCCGATCTGCACGTCTCGCTTATCTGTTAGATAGTACTTAGCACTTCTGAATGAACACGTACAACAGTGAGGCAGTTAGTGGCTTGATCTCAGTCAACAGCTAGCATCCCATGTCACTTGTCTCTCCCTACACCACCTTTGAATTTAGGGCTGACCTCTTTTCTGATTACTAATTCCTGAAGTACAGCTCCACATACAGCTCCAGCTAAGGTTTTATCTTCTGCATATGTAAATAAAACAACTTTTTTTTGCTGTTTGCACTAGAGTTCACAAACTAGTAGTGCAGAGAAGAACCAGTGCAGCCATCGTTTTTGCCACTAGTTTTTCTTACAAGGATGTGCCTCTATTCAGAAAGCTTCTGTGTCTGAGGCTTTACTGCGTGCATTACGCAGCCTCAACCTGGAACTAAAAGCACAAAAGTACGTACTGTTAAAGCAAATCTGTAGGAAGTGGGCTAAGGAACAGCCTGTGTTAAGCAGAGCTGTGAAGAGGAATTCTTACTGATTTTCTTGTGGCCTTTTTCCCCTTTAACATACCGGTTTTATTAAAACTTTTCTGCTTGTCTTTTGAATCTTGTTTTTACACTTAGAGAAAAAGGTTGTGTCTCTCTTGCCCCTTCTGTGTTCAGTGGGTCCCGGAATGCAGTTCATTCCCTCGTCTTTGTGCAGTAGGAACTTTGGGAATGTGAGGCAGGTTCACAGCGTATCTTTGTTCACGCAGTGAATGGGAAATCCTCAATGGAGTCTTTATGTAGTTCCTTTTCTCCTGAAAGCGCAGTGGGATGTGTGTGTGTGTGTAATCTCTTTATACTAGACTACCACAGTGGTCATTTCATGCGTTTGTCAATCGCTCAGGATTGAAGGAGGGACTGAATCTGGTTTAGAAAGGTGGAAAGGAATCAGCATACAGAACTGAAACATATGCATAACAGGCATGACTGCATGTATATGCGAGGACTGGCCCTAAAAAGAAATCCTGCACAGACTAGATTTATGTGTGCATGCTGGATATGTGGAGAGGGCAGGCTTTTAAAATCTCTAGAGTGCGATTACGGTTTCTGTGTCTGTACAACTTAGCCTGCTCTAAAAAGCACTTTGAACTCTCTTAATCACTACAAAAAAGTTTTGTAAGAAGTGCCTCTGGAAGCAGCCAAAGGCTCCTTCAGCTCAGCGCCCTGTCGTGGACAGAAGTCAAGAGGAGGCGCCAAGGGAAGGACGGAAGGACAGGACAAGCATTTCATAGTGCTCCCAAGCCCTGTGCTGTGCCAGGTGCCAGCAGCCCCCGTTCTGCAAATCGTCTGACTTCGGCACTTGGGCTCTGGCCTCCGGGAACACCACCGGGTCAGTGCCCGGGACCGGAGCGCCGCACTCTGCGCAGCGCCGGGCACGCGTCCGCGGCAGCCAGCGCCGAGGCTTTGAGCAGGAGAGCGCGCTCGTCGCCCGGAGGGGACGGGGAGCAGCCTGCCAGGAGCGCTGAGCTCAGCTGCTTCCCCGGCCCCGGCTCTCCTCTCCTCCCCGAGCCTGGGACTGGCCCGGGAGCGATCAGCTCTAAACACCACGCTTTCACATCTATTGGCTCAGTTTCGGAAACATTATCTGCGATTTTTTTATCTAAAGGCTTTGGGAGTATTTTAATACTTCAATTATATTGCTACATATTTCAGCTCTTTAAAAAAACAACAGGAAAACTTTCCAGAAATGCCCCGTAGAGAGAAAAAGTGGGCAGAAAGTCACCTGTTGGTGCTAGAGTGTGCTCTGCCGTCCGGGCGGGCTGTGCACGGAGAGCTGGATGTCAGGGCGTGAGTTTATCTGTTCGCAAGCGTTTCTGTGGTCTCACAGCTGCTGACACAGCTGGGTGTTGGCTGCGCTTTTGTTTTAACGTATTGATTTTGTATCCTCCTTTCTTGCTGCATGGCTGAGACGTGCCACAGAGCACGAAATTCTTGCTTCTCAGGAAAGTGACCACTACACAAACCGTCCTATACGTAGGGTTTAAAAGCACTTTTTAAGAATTAGCACAGTGTTCATTTTGTTCAAGGAGGTATCCGACCACTGATTTTGAATGGGAACATAAGGCCCACAGGTCCAGTGTAGCCTACTTAATTCCTTAGTTAGCAGCTTCACTGGAATGCGTGGAATAAAGCCGCTGTCCAGAGCGCTCTGAAGCTAATTTGGGTGATGATTTGCTAAACTCTAAGCCTTAAGGTAGCACCAAGACAAAAAAATTGAACTTCTGTGGCTGTTATATCTAAATTCAGTCTCTTTTCTTTAAGGGACTACTCATGAGCTAAGTCTGAACAATAAGCAGGCTTTAATAATAAGCCCAGATATGCTTGTAATTGTGGTTGGTCTGTTACTGTAATCGGTGTTGTTCTGTATGATTTGGGAGAAAACGCCTGAAAGATTTTTAAACAAATAAGCCATTTTTTAGGCAGAGGCAAATTTAGATGATTATTTATAAATTACTGTTTATTCTTTGTACCACTGCAGTTTAAAACAACTGTGACCCTAGCACGATGTTTGAGTTGTGCTTTAGCCAATACATTGTCAAAAAGTTTTAGTCTCTTTCTGAGGCCATGTGTGTCTTGAGCAGTTTGAAATCTAGCCAGTGGGCCCAGAGACTGATCACATAAAAATGCTAAATTCCCACAGCTCCTTCCGAAGCTCATGAGAATTTTATGGGCTTCGCACCTGACACAGCTGAAACTTGGAAGAAAACCTGGCAAACATGAAAGGAGCCCAAACTACCCAAGGCCTCGAGCTAACCTGAGCCTCGAATGCTCCAGACTTGAGAGTGGTGATTCCCTGCTGGTTTAAAAAAGCACCAGATCAAGCACCTGGATTCAGACACACACGCTGAAACGGCACAGCTAAAAACCCAGCCCCAGTGCTATGCCGTAGCGCGCTGGTCAAAGCACTTGATGACTGTAACAAAGACTCAGACTCCTTTCAGTGCTTTCTGTAAGACACCCTCAGGTATTCATTCACCTGCTCTGCAGGCAAAGCGTCCTTGTACAATGTGTGCACATGGGTTTTGGCTGAGAAATCCTGGGCTCATGTGTAACAGCCCTAGGAAAGGATGTACTGAGCTTCCCATTTGCATGCACTCTGAGTATCGCAGAATATTATACTGCATGAGAGAAACCCAAAATTAATAAAGGCCAAAAAGCTATTTAGCCGGAGAAAAACAGTTACATGAGAAGGTAAAACTCTTAATTTATTCCAAGAGGAAATAAAGCTGGGAAAGCATTTCAGATTTGGCCTTTCTGAAAAAGGACCTAATTTTTTAGGCGAGATGAACAAAATGTCTTTCTAGAGAGTTCAAGAAAGAGGAACAAAAATAAGCTATAAATATTCAGCTCTTGATTTCAGGTTTTAATAAGTGATGAGTTTTGGGAGACACTTTTTTCTTTCAAATATCAAATGACTTGACTCATTTTACAATCTGATTATATAGCATTTGTCACCTTCTATCTGGGTACAACACAACAGTCTCTGGCTTCAGGGACTCCGGCAAGACTTTAAGATCACAAATACCAAAATAAATTGGGTCCAAGGATCTAATGAGAAACAACCACTCCCTTGTGAAAGCTGATGTTTGTACCTATATCTGTGTATCTGTACCTCTGCATCCGTATCTGTATCTATATCTATAAATAAAATCTTCTGAACAGGAAGCTCTGATTTGAGACATGATGTTCAAAGATTACTTGATCTATTTAAAAATTGTTCAGAACTTCGGTGACAACTACAGACGCAGTGTGACAGATATAAACTCTCTCTGCCAGAAAAAAGCTCATACGTAGGGTCTGTTTGCAGCGTTGAGTTGATCAAGACTTCTGCCACTGAGCTTGTTTGCCAGACAGCCTTGCACAGAAGACAACCTGCCCCCTGCGTTTCAAAAGCGCACTTAGTACACCTGGATGCTTCCTGGAAGTCAGGCTTGTTTAAGTTGTGTCTAGTGGTCCACCCAGCATCACTAGCAAGGACTGAAAGTCCCAAGCAAGATACAGACACATTCTGCCCTAAGGGATGTCACTGTAAATCCAAAGTAGACTTAGGTCGGTGTAAATTTTTAATGCGTATTCTTTACTGATGCTTACCAAGAAACACACGTGCTATGTGACACAGTTCATTGGCAGTACCTGAGCATGCTTAATTTGAATAACAATAGGGTAGCTATTGTGCATTGGCTCAGCTCACGCTCCTGAGGACACTGGTAGAATAAACAATAAATAATTATTCCAGCAGCTTAAAATTTGCCCATTATTCTTAAATCTCCCGAGGGAGTATTCTGGATGGGTAGAAATACGAGAGCTGAGCTCTCTGTGGGTGCTGGAGCATTCAAAGAGGTGACTATTAGGAACCCAAGGAAGGAAACTGCAAATCCAGCTGTTGCAGACACAGCCTATAGAAAGAAAGCAGTTCAGCTGATTAGGTAGCTGCTTGTGTTGTGAATTTGAGTCACGGGAGACTGAGAGGGTGCAATAAACCTTAAATTCCCTTCATTTGATAATACAAGAAAAGTGGGTGCCATCCACTATTAAGGACGAAGAGGCCTCAGCTTTTACAGTGGGAACACATTTGCATTGCTGCCGTCGTTCCGTCGCTCTCAGGGAGCCAGCGTGTGCCACATCACGGCGACAGGCGGCAGCGGGGGCCATCCCCTTGCTCTGGAGTGCTCTGTGGAGCGTTTAGTCAACTAGGAACTGTGCCCTTCCCCGTACCGTCATAAAAAGTGCCATCTGCCAGTCTAGGTGTAAAACACCTGATGTGCTTGGACAAAACCCTAGATACCCCTGCATATCTATTATTTTAACTGTCCTGAAACTGAACACAATGCCAGCTGTTCACTTACCCTTGGCAAGACTGGCAGGAAAAAGTAGTAATAGTAATGAGTGACATTTGTACATATCCCCTTAAAAACCTGGAAGAGCCCTGTTCACTGATTTACGTCTGAAGCAAAATGGCCCTAAGGAAAGTGAGCATTCAAGAGACTGCTGAAGTGCCTGAATTAAAACAGGCACGCAGCATGGGGTAGCAAAGTGTCCTTCCGCCTCGTTCACTGGGAGCTGCCGTATAAATACAGCTCCGGCAGCTGGGGCTGGTTTGGCCGAGAAGGCTCCGTTTTGAATGTGAGCAGTAGGAGGGAAGTGTCTCCGTCAGCCACTCAGCGTCTGGAGCACGTGGTTCCTCTGGGACGGAGCAATAGGAACTGCACAGTTTAGGGTTCATGGTAGGTTTGGGGGGATTTTTGCTGGAATACATCATTGACAGAGGTAGGTTGTGACCTGCAGGCAACCTCCTTGCTTGGGGTTTGGTGAGGACTTCACAAGCTTATGTGGAGAATGAGAAGAGCAGAGGGCAGCCTGTTGCCAGCTGCCTGCCAGACGTGCCTTGCAGACCTTGCCAACACGAAGGTAGGGCCATCGCAGCTAGTACGCTGGCAGGAATGGGTGACTCACCCGGGCTTACCAGCCGGTGGCTTTAGCTATCCAGAATGAGTGCTGATTTTCTTTTTGGTTTTTTTTGCTGGACTGTGAATTGTCACAGCTTCTCTGCAAACACCTGAGATGTCCCTGGAAGCAGACCCCCCTGGGAAAGGAAACCGCTACAGCCAGTTCTAGCTAAGCCATCCCCACTGATCCGTCAGGGAATGCCCCCGCTCAGCAGGAACACGAAGGGAGTCAGTCCCTAGCCGAGTACTGCCGTCCTCATGGGAAGTCCCGAGCAGTCTGTAAGGGGTGAGACCTCGTCCTAGCAGCTGCTGCCCTGCTTAGCTTCGCGGTTAAATCGTTAGGCTGATACTCTAAGGAGCAGTTCCACAGCACCCTGAGGCAACCTAAGACATAGCCCCTCCTTTGCGTGGCCGCTAAAACCCGCACAACTGAGTGGGGAGCCGCAAGGAACTGATCGAGCTGAAAACCGGCTGCTTTCCTGAGGAAAGAATTCCCAGCGGTACCAGCTCTCACCCAGCTCACGGCCACTCGCACGAGCGCAAGGCAGAGGGCAGCACCACCCAGATCCGGACCGACGCAGGGCCGACCGCGGCCCCCCTAACACAGAGCGGCTTTTGCTCCTGCACCCTGCAGCGCTCCCCTGCAGATGCAGGTCTCGAAAAGGGAGTTGGTTTCCTTCTTGTGTTTGCTTGACCTGTTTAGACTGACAGCCCGGAAAGATGCTCTGTCTGATGTCAGCAGGAACAACACCTCGGGCAGTGGTGCCCTTAATCTGGGATGGACCCTGCCGGTGTTGCTGAAAGGTATGACAGGGAGGTCAAAATGGCTCACCAGAAATAAGCAGCAGGCAGGGCAAAACTACCTAGCAACAGAAACAGTCTTTGATTCCTTACAAATATCTGAGGAAAGCCTTGATTTTGGCATAAATAATTTGAATCAAATTGTCTATTTGTTGAAATTAACAAGTCTCATATTTTCTTAACAAAATATACCTTAAACCCCTTTTAAAACTTCCAGATTCTATAAAGAATCTATACAGAATCCTGTAAAGTTTACTGTCTTCCTTTGGAAGATCTCAAAGCATTTTTCAGGTTACACAGAAAACATCCAGGCGCAATGTGTTCGTTCTGTAGATGTAACTGAGGCGCCAGGCCGTTCGCCTGAGCTTCCCTGGAGCGCACGATCCGTGTGGCGCTAGCAAGAGAAACAGTGCTGAGTCGTTCTTACACGAGTACCGGGCCGCGTAACACCTCTGAAGCACCAGCGTTGCACCATGAAGTAATGGTTTCACAGAGTGACGCTGGGCTGTGTCCAGTCTTAAACTAAGCTTTCTCTCAAATAAGTTCCTTGGAAGACCAGATCCTCTGGAAAAAATCCTATAAAATAAACAGCTAATACTCCTGCAGCATGTCACAAAGCAAGAGATGTTTCTTGGGGGAAACGAAATATTGAAGGTGTAAACAACAGAGCAAGAACTTCCACTTTCCTCCGGAGCCACGTCTAAATCTTATAATCTTACAACCTATATAAAGCTTGTTCTCTTACTTAAAGAAACTTGCTTTAATTCACTGTTTTCCAGAACGCTCACAATCCCAGACTGTGAATATTTAATAGCACAAGGCACAAAGCTTTAAAACAAAGTTATTTTTCCATTTGGCTCTGGGTGCCCGTGGTGTGTGCATGTGCAAGCAATCAGGCTGCATGCCCACCATTCCTTATAAACCAGCCTACCCTGCTTCCCCGACGGGCTGCCGGCTGAGAGGAAAGTAGCTAAACTCCTCCTGCACTGTCCACACAGAGCTATGCTGCTTTTACTTGCCTTTTCTCCTCCAAAGAGCAACACTAGCAGAAGGTCTGGCTGAGCTTTCTCTTGTACTTTCGTGAGTGCATTTTCATCTCTTCAGCAAAGGCACTTCCTTTCCACACACTGAGAAATTTGCTGCCTATCTTAAAGAAGCACCGTTTGACTGAGTGCTGTAGCTGTGAGGCACGGATTTGTTCAGCATGTCCCAAAAAACCATGATCTATACCTGTATGTCTCCATGTTTGGAGGAGCCCTGTTAGCAGCTGTGAAAAAGAAGGCCCCAGATATAATGGGATGTCATGAATGGAAGCAGATGGTAATTTCTGCACTGGTGGTTTCTGAATTCAAGAAGCTGGCTTAGTCTGTGCTGTGAGGTTCTTCCTCAACAGGGGAAATCTTGCTCCCAAGTCTGACATTTTCCTCCCTACCAGAAGAATAGCAGGCCATCCTTCTGGCACGGCCCTTCTGCAAGACTTTGTCAGCGTTGCTGCCCAAAGAATGCTTCACTGGAGGTTCTACGTGCATCTTCTGCGTGTGTTTATACGTCATGTACAAAACACCTTCCTAGTTCATATACTTCATAACACATACATTTTCCTATTTTGCTGAAGAATTATCTCTATAAGTGGTTTCAGATGTTACATTTCTTACAAGTATTGTAGGTCATTCAGATTTTGAATTCAGATTCAGAATTGCAAACTTCAAATTTGTTACCGAACAAATACCCTAGCTGATAAACAGTTTGCATAACCTGTGTACCTATAAGGTTTTGGTTAAACTCCATGAACCCAGGACCCAGTATGAAGTCTATGTTGCAATAGTTCAGAGGGTTTTTTTCTTTTCGGTTGAATCTGCATCTTACTGGAAACTTCACAAAGATCTTAAGATATCTCTGACCACAGCCATGAGCAACAAGGTGACAGGTCCGAGGAACGCAGAACTCCACTGAATCAGCTTAAGCCCCGGTATTAGAAACCTAAAGACGGGATAATTTGCTGCTGCTCATGTTAGCAGCTGGCTTCTCTGACTTCCATCTGAGGCTTACGATGACGTAGAGAGAGTCCCTGGGGGCCTGTCGGAGACCTAGAGCTACGGATACTGCAAGGAAGGAATTTGGAGCATCCAAGCTTCAGAAGAAAGTTTAGATCTGCTTATTGTTATTGTGGTTACTAGCAAAGCTAAACTCTGGAAAGAGATACATTTAGACTTTATGCCCCATATGTATATACTGTACGCAGCAAGTATTCAGTGTTTGCCACTCTCAGGATCGTCTGATGCAACAGAGTTTTAGACACATATGCATGGCAGTGAGTTCTGAAAGTCTGCGTTTGATTTAATGCCTTCTCATCCAGCCGTTGTACCTGCGCTGCTTTTCAAAGTCAAAAGTAACCATGCCTCTTCAGGGCACCTAAGAGCAGGCAGCTGCAGTGGTGCTTACAGGTGGGTTGTGCTGTGACTCTCCTGACAGCCACTACTGGCTCTTTCGCTGCCCCCCGGTCCCCCACCTGGCTGTCGGCAATGGCTGAGTCCATGGCTTTCACAGAATACCTTATTTACCCTTTTTTGAATTTAGACGTCTATGGTTCCTTGACTCATATCTTTTTGTCTTGCTTGAAATTGTGGAAAAAATCCCAATGGAGATTCCCTAAATCCCAATTTCGGGATTGCACAAGCAAGCCCTAAAAATGCTTGGTAATCATTATTCATGCATGCTTGTCCAGGTCATGCATGTTAAATTTGAAAATTTCCCTTGTACTCTCCCTGCTTTCCTGTAATTAGTTTCTCATCAAACGTGGCTTTGGTTCTCTCTGTCATGTGAGAAGATGCACAGGGAGCTCACTGGAGCCCTGCAAATTTAGCTAAGGGGAAGAACTAAAATACCCAGGAAGGAAGAGGCAGAGCAGCAGCCCCCTCCCTGCCGGGCTCACAGCTGGCATGAGTCCACTGCTCCCGCTGCTGCCCCTGCTGCTCCCGCTGCCCCTTGATGCTCCCCGCTGATCTCACTACCCCTCCATGCTCCTCTCTGTCCCCGTGGCCCCTTGATGCTCCTCACTGCTGCCCCCCACTGCTCCCCGCTGCCCCTCGATGCTTCTGCTGCCCCTCGCTGTTGCCACCACTGCTGCCCTGCTGCTGCCCTGCTGCTGCCCGCTGCTCCCTGCTGCTCCCTGCTGCTCCCTGCTGCTGCCTGCTGCTCCTTGCTGCTGCCTGCTGCTCCCTGCTGCTGCCCACTGCTGCCTGCTGCTGCCCACTGCTCCTTGCTGCTGCCCACTGCTCCCTGCTGCTCCCCGCTGCCCCTCCATGCTTCTGCTGCCCCTCGCTGTTGCCTCCGCTGCTCCCTGCTGCCCCTTGATGTTGCCACCACTGCTGCCTGCTGCTGCCCACTGCTCCCTGCTGCTGCCCACTGCTCCTTGCTGCTGCCCGCTGCTGCCCACTGCTCCCTGCTGCTGCCCACTGCTCCCTGCTGCTGCCCGCTGCTCCTTGCTGCTGCCCTGCTGCTGCCCGCTGCCGCCCTGCTGCTGCCCGCTGCCGCCCCTCCGCTGTCCCTCCTTGCCCTCTGCTGCCCCCTGCTGCCGCCGCTGCCCGCCGCTGTCCCTCGCTGTCCCCCGCTGCCCGGGGCTGCCC
>NW_020447253.1:826664-864687 GCF_003343035.1 Apteryx rowi
GGAGCCTGCGGGATGCAGCACCTTGGCGGCGGGAGCGTTGCAGCGGCCGCAGCACTAGGTATCGGCTGATGCGATTTCCCAGGGCAAGAATATTCACGTGCAAAACATTTTGCTGTATTGGAAAATTTGCATAATTTTCCAGCGGTGAGAAGGCGGAGAAAAGAAAATGCAGTGGAGAATGTACTCTCCGGCCCAGCTACGAAGCACCCAAAGCAGGCACAGAAGAAGTTCTTCTCTAGATTACAAGAGGAAGCAATAACTGCAGATGGTATGTATCCCCTGAGGCAAATATTGCTTATGAAAATAGTATTTCTCTAGTGATTTTTAAATAATTTCTAGTAACTTTAGGCTAAAACAATTTTCTCATTTCCTCAGCTTAATAACCTAGTGACCACCATTCTCCTTCCGTATAGGGCTCCACACAGACCTTTATTTATTTATTTATTTTATCTTGAAGTTGACCCAAAATGCATTCAGAAATTCCAACAAACAATTTTTGTTCCAAAATAAATTCTGCTTAGCAATGGGTGGCTTATTACTTCATCACCCCAGGCACTTAAAAGTAGGAAAATGAATAATTAAATATGATTTTAGCAGTAACTACACTTTATGCATTGGAAAAATTTCATAGGAAACATTTTCCTGTAGTAGAAATTATCAATTTAAATTCCACCTGCTGTTTTAAGTGGGAAAATTCAATTTAGCCTAAAAGATTATTAAATACTAAAATAACCCTAACTTTGGGAATCTTTTTAAGGGTATTTCTTTCAAAAAAAAAAAAAAAAAAAAAAAGCTTTTGGAGTTGAAAATAGTACAGGAGTAAGTACAGAAATTCTACAGAGATAAATCCTGAATACAGACCAGTTTCTGAACCTGTACTAAAGGTTACTTAAAGTACACATATTACCCACTATTTACTATTTATTAATGAGATTGTCTGCTTCCACAAAAATAAATTAATAACCAAAATAAGCTATTTAAACAGAGCCACCAAGGACCACCTGGCTCCTCTACAAAAGCCTCAATGAGGTCGGTAGGAATTCTGCATGGAAAATATTTCTTCTTCTTTTTTTTTTCAAAAGGACAAGTGCAGTGATATGGGAAAAATACAAAGCGAAGGGAATCTCATCAAGTTTAATGGACGAGCGGGAGCGTCCGTGCCACTCTGCTGCTGGCGGTGCCCGTTACCAACGCGGACGACTCGGAGGGCTGCAGCGCAATAGCCTGGGTGACGACACTGTACATGAAAAGGAGCTCCCAGGCGGTTCTTCTCCAGCTGGTTTTCTCAAGATGGGAATTACTCGATCTTCTTGTTTCTTTTGGAAAGTAGATGAGGTTATTTATCCATAAGACGGCTGTGACATCTAAGGAATGTTTGTAGCAAGTTCTTTGAGATCGTGGGATGCAAGTTGCTATGAAGTGATAAATGCATTCTGGGAATCGGAGAAAATGGTTTCACAGGAAAAATAAAATCTGCATTAAAAATAGCCTAAACAAGCAGTCACAGGGCTTTAAAATAAGAATATCACTTTCAAAAACCTTAATTGAGTTAGCTAATTAAAATGTACATTCTGATAATGTTTTCTAAAAACATGATTTTTTCCTTTATGAGAGTGAAGGTACAGATGTTATTCCTTAGGGACACTTGACTGTATTTCACTTTGTTGCAAAGCTTGGATGAAATGAAAAAAACACAGAGATTGCGCATCTTAGATCTGAATATAAAGAGCGTGCTCGGGTGATGATTCTGCTTGTGAGCGAAGATCCCTTTAAAAGCGGACGTTGTAGAAGAGGAAGGGGAGCCTGTGCAGGCAAGCGTGCTGCCGGGAGTCAGGGTCTCTTCTGGCACCCGCATTGCAAAGCACAGCGAGAGCAGTGTGCACCTTGCTTGCCACCTCGCTATCACAGGGTGGCACACCAGTGCTTGCGTCCCCATTTCCAGCTTTTCTCAGCAGCCCCAGTAATGCCCTTCACAGACACATCAGAAAAAAAAACTTAATTGCAGTACTGTGATGTTTTCATGGGCTGCTGTTTGACTCATACGCTGCTTTGAGCCTCCTCTGGGCATTCCTTATTTGATAATGTGGGTCTGAGTCCAGCTTTATTTACTCCTAAATTTCCTTCTCTTTTTCAATTTATATCTCCACGCACCTGCTGTTTAGTTTATTTTTGCACTTTGCTGGATCTGTCTGGGCAGTGATCTCCCGGCTTGCCTAGTTATCTTTCCCTCCGCAGGGAGGACGAGCAGAGTCAGCCGCCGATGTCCAGGTGGTGCCGTTCCAGCTTGTCCGTCAGGTTTCCATCCGGTACCTAACAGTGCTGTGCAGTCTGCGGCGATGGAGCTGACGACTTCAACCTGATCCTTCTTCTCTATGGAGAAATAGCATTCCCAGCGCACTTTGTTGTGTCTGCCAGCATTTACGTCTGTATGGATAAAAAGCTCCTTCTGGTTTGAAAGTTGTTTATTTTTACATTATATGACTGGGAAATAATCATACTCACTGTAGAGACAGCTTGTATGTGTCCTGTACATATTATAATTAGGTCTTTATGTTTAATACACTTCTTAGCACAGGATAAATGATTCTTTGTAATGAAAGACATTGCAGGACACAGGCAGGATCTCAGAATCACTTGGCTTCGCTCTTAATCAGCACTATATACCTTCAAACCCATCCTCAACCGGTCTTAGGTGCATTTAGACTGTCTTTTACCGCTGTCTTCACAGCGCGTTGTTGTGGCTCTCTCGGAGGAAGCAAGGTTGGGAGCCTTTGCTTATCCACCTCTCATCTAATATAATTTATGTTATATATACTCTATCTGCAGTTAAAACTTAGGCTTCTTTCTGAGAAGCTAAGATAAATTCATATGCTCTAGGTATTCTGACAAAAAGGCAATTTCTCTACATTTTTATAAATGTGTAACAGTAGGCCATAAAAGTGGGGTTTATGCCCATGTTTGAACCCAGTTTAAACCCAGTTCATGAGTCTGATGGCATGTTGATATAAATCTTAGCTTTGGGTCAGCCTTGGTAGTACTTGTGTCCTATGAGGCACAGCCATGTACCACATACGGGCAAACGTCCCCTCATGATACCAGGTTTATTGCAGAAGAGAAGAGTTTATGCATTTTCTGAGACTTGCAGTTGTGAACTAGTCTTTAACACAAGTTCTAGCCCCACATTTACTCTGCCTCTCATTTCAAACTGCAGCTGAAAACTTCGTTTCCACTGGTGCTTTAATTTCTCACCCTCTGCTGGAGGTACGCTGACCCGCTGCGTATCCTTTCACTGAAAGGCGCGCTGGCCAGGCCGTTCCTGCGATACGCGGCACGGTGGCAAAACGCAGAGCTTGGCCGTTTCTGACGGCGTTCAGGAGCCGCTTGCTTCTCTCCTTCCAGACGAGGGGTCTTGCGCTGGCGGCTGTGATGCTGCGGCAAGGTCGGGTCTCACCCGGAACGTGGGTGGAATCGACCTGGCTCTGAGCCGGCGCGTTTGCAGCGCCGCACGCCCACCCCGGCGCGACGTGCTCCGTGCGGGAGGACTCCCGCGCTCCGGGAACCCCCTCGGGCTCTGCGCGGGAGCACTCCCGCTGCCGAAGCCTCACCTTTGGCTGCAGGGACTTTAAACCATGACTACTTGAAATTCAGCCTTCGGTACCTCCTTGCAGCTAAGAAAAGGCCACTCACGGAGCCCACTAACACCTCTGGGTGTTGTGCAATGAACTCAGATTGCTTCCAGCTGCTGTGGAGGGCACACATTTACCCAGAAACACTTCTTGGAGAGGCAAAAAAACGTAATATGAAAATCCAAAGAAATACTGAGGGTTTTATTACAAGACTGAACCTTTGTTTAGTGCCGCTGGTGCAAAATGGCTCATCCTGAGAGCAACTCCCTGGTTCTGAGTGCAGGCAGTCCGCAATGACTGGTGCTTTCATCAGAGCACCGCTCCTAAAATCCCACATCTTCTAGAATCACTTTCCCCTCTTCTGAAACAGCAAGCTGAAAGTTAGGAAAAAAAATCATGTGAAATCTGTGCTGAAATTCTCACGTCTTCACGAGATTCCAGAGTGTGGAGCTTAAAAAAAAAAAGTGAAATGCCTGACACAGTAATTAAGAATTGGCAACACCGTAGGAACTCGTACACCTGAAAGGCCTTTCTCTATCAGGCAGCCTACTTGAAATACAAATGGTTGGTTGTTTTCCCCATTAAGATCCAAAGATAAAGCAGAGCTGGCAAACGCCAGGAATGTAAACTGTTAAGCAGGCATCTTCCACCCATCTCAGCTCCCAGAGCTGCAAGTCAAATAGCTCCCCTCCCCCCGCTGCCTTCCCCAACAGGGATACACGAAAAGTCACCTTTTAATTAAAAGAGCCCTGCTTCAAACTGAAAGCTTTTATTTACTGCTTTAGACCTGCAAGTGCTGACACGCACTATTTTTAGCTTCCTCGAAGCTGGCCCGTGATTGCTCTGTGCTCCGGGAGACCGATGTCATCCTGACTGCGTCGCACAGGTCAGTGTCCTGCCTTCCTCCCTTCTGACTCCTAACGTTTCCTGATTTTACATAAAACAATATTTTTCTGGCTGGAATTCTAATGCAGCAAAAGGGACGCGAGTGCAGTACCTGGTACCAGGCTCCTTGCTGGCTGGCTTTTTGTTTAATTGTCAGCGATTCTTGCTACAGCACTGCTGTAAACGTTTATTTAAACACCATCGTCTGCCCTTCCCGGTCCCTGCTGAGCGCTCAGATGTGTTTAAATCCCTGCTGGTGACTCTGGAAGTATGAATGTGCTAAGATACAGACTATTTGTCGCTGTGCACACTGAATGTTTGTGCTGGTGCCATTGCCCGTGGCCAAAACAATGAAACGTTTTCTCTCCAAAAGTCTGAACAGAGATGGCCCTGACAAAGCTCGACTCTGCTCGACATCAGAGCAGGTTCTGCCAGCCGAGGATGCGCTCAGCAGCTCTGAGGCAGCCCCACTTCCCCTATCGCCGCTCTCACCTGTGACGCCCCTTGCGCTTGGCTAAGGTGCATCTCGCAGGGCTTCTGCTGGGGGGGACCCTCCGGGCAGCAGGTGCTGCCTCTCGTTTGGCAGCTCGGCTGCTAGCCCCGGTCTGGAGGGCAGCAGGGAGCTGGGCCCTCCCGGAGCCGTCGGGTGGCGGGCTGGGCTGCAGCCGGGAGAGAGAGCGCCGCGCCGGGGCCGTTGTATCCCCGTGCTCCGCGTGTCCACGTGCCCGTGCCCAGCACTTCGCATCCTGCGCAGCCTACAGGCTTTGCACGGTCGGGCTCCGGTGCTGCTGCCCAGCGTAATTCGGAGCAGGTGCAAGGCAGCCGAGTTATCGCCCTATTTTGATGAACATGGCCACGGCGCCGCAGGAAGCCCCTCCGCCCCTGAAGCGTGGCCCGTCGGCGAGGCCTTCGCGCTGCAGGCCCCCGGGGCAGCGGGGGAGCGGCCCGTGGCGGCGGCGGCGGCTCCTGCGCAGCGGGCTGCCTCGGCGGGCGTTGAGTGGGGAGCCGCAAGGACGTGCCCTGATGGGTGAGAATGGGACTGTTTTGTTAGGCCAAACAATAGGAGAGAAGTGTGAAAGATCTCAACAATGGGTACTTCCTCAAGATAAATATTTCTTTCTAATGTGTGTTTGTCTTTAGATACCCCTACTTAATGGCTTGGCTCAGGATCTTAGTGTCTTGGTCTATATATAGTGTGTTTAGAATAATATTCAAGCTCCAAATGGAACTACTTATATTCTTAAACCAGGTTTTTTTTTCATTGTGTAGATTTACAACTGGCTTCTGTGTCTTTCAAATGAAATAATAAAACCAAACTATAATCCTGGATGACTAAATGACATTGAAAAGCCTTCTAAAATAGATATTCCTGATGTGGATAAGTTATACTTTCTGGGAAGAAATAGTTTTCTCAAGGCTTTTATTGCTGATATTTCACATAAAAAATCCACTCTACTTATATGTTAGAGGGAAAAGAATCTCTTTCAATTACATGTAACTTATTCAATTACATCAATTTCAATTACACTTAACCCATTAACTTCCAGTATCTTTAGGTTTTATCCATTATTAACCCTTTGGGTCAATCCATTGACTTCCAATGTGTTTAGGTTTAAATAAGTTACAAAGTCTTTTCACATGTTAATATTTTGCATTTCACCTGAAAATATCCATCTAGTTCAGACAATTTTATCTAGTTTAGGTGATAAAAGCTGCTTCACAGACTAATGTAGGCTAAATATTATGATTAGTTCCATTTTCTGGATTGAAAAACTGAGGCACCAAGGAGATAAGTGATGTATTTGAGACTGAAAAGGGCTGATGACAGACCTGAGATGAGAACTCAATATTCTTGTGTTCTTGTGCTGTCTTACAGTGACTCAACCATGCTCCTTCTTTAAACACAATCTGTTTTCCCTGGCTAATTCAGGGACTATGTGATTAGCAATGAGAAGAAATGTAAAATGCAGCATGTGTATTTAAGCAAGAAAGCAGATTGAAAAGAGATCGGCCAGGTATGCACCCATAAGGCTGAGTGCTTTGGAAATCACTGCCATTAGGTCAGACTGACTGTCATTAAATCAAGCCTTGAACAGAGCCTGGAGGCCTCCAAACAACCCAGATGATATCTGCTCCCAGCTTAGCGGGAACGCAGCTAAACACTCCCCTTACAGTGCTGCCGTGCCAGGTTTTCCCCATTGACGTGGTTTAGCAGACACACAAATAGATGGTGGCTCTCTGCTTTTAATAGCCAAACACCTGCACTCGGCTTTCTAATCAAGTACTCAACTCTTCATTGCATAAATAAGCATCTATTGGCCACAGAGATTTGAGACATGAAGTGCAGAATAGCAGTTCTTGATATAGATTTATCTTTTGGCATTTTTAGAAAAATGCTGCTACTAAAGGAGAGTGGTGATTTGTCATAAATTCCCTAATTCATTGAAGTCGGTGCCATGTTGAACCAAAAGTGAGAAACCAGCTTACACGGGAGAATAACATCACCATCCCTAGCATCAGCCAGTCATTAGTCTTAAAGTACAATAAGTAAATGCAACTAAGCCAAAACTAACCCATGTAATTTCCTTGCACGAGCCATATTTCATGGGCCTAAGGGGTTTCTGTACCAGTATTTTTCAGCCGCTCAGATTATTTCAGATGTTATATTGGATGCATCTGTTATTGAGGAATCCCGCGCTGCCCCCGCGGTAGGAACGCTTTGCAGTGGGAATGAAAGCGCCAGTAAGCTGGTGGGGCCTCGGCGCCGGACAGCCCCGTGGCAGGCGCCGAATTCGCGGCGGGGCAGTGCCGGCGTTGCGGCCCTTCGATGAGCCCTGGTGCCCAGCTGCAGGCGTAGGGGCTTGTGGCTTCGGAGGGGCTTGCGGCTCCGCGCCGCTACAACCCCGGCTCCTACTCAAAACGCAACGACCAGCGTTTCAGATGAAGGCGAGCTCCTAAGGAAAGGCCCGCAGGCGGGCGATCTGCAGGGCAGTCGGAGCGCCTTCAAACGACCCGGCGCTTGCGATGGCCCAGCAAGCGTCTTGGGGCACCTCTGCCAGGCTTCGTGCCGCTCCTTCGCCCCCGCGGTGCCGGGGGGTGCCCGGGCCGTGGGGCCGGGGTGGCGCAGGCCGCGTCCCCTCCCCGGCAGCCCCGCGTGGGGCAGCCCAACTGTCCCCGTTCTGCGGCCGCTACGGTGCCAGGGCACCCCGAGGCCACCGGGACGGGCACAGCGGCCGCCGGGTAGGTGAGGGGCTGCTCTTCCCACTCTTGCTGTCCGTCCGTCCGTCACCCTCCAGGCAGCCAGCACGCCGTGAGTGACTTCTGCCCGCGGCTGGTGCTGAGGGTCATCCTTGACCTTGCGCTGGCGGGTGGCTTTGAGGAGGCGAGCGGCGGTCGGGCAGCCTCGCCGCGGGACGAGCGCTCGGCGGAGGCTGGTGCCCAAGGCGCCACCCGGCAGGCTCCGGAACGGGGGTGCTCGGAAGGAGGTGCGGGGCCGCCGGACGTGCGGATCCGGCCGGCCAGCGGTGCGGCCTGGGGCCCCGTTACATCGCCTTTAAGCAAGCGGGACCGAGCTGCAGAGGGACCGAGCAGAGCCCCAGAAAGCATTCCCGCGACACGTCCTGGCAAGGTAACGCGGCGGTGCCCCCAGGGGAGCCTTAATTCAAGGCCTCCCACGATCTGCGTGGTGCAAATGACACTGCAAAATAATTTTGTCTCAAAATCTGGCATGACGGCGGCGGGGGGTGGCTCCTCTCCGCGGCAGGCGGCCGGGGCGCCCCGGGGCCACGGGAGGTGGTAGCCCTGGGGGCCGCTCAGGCACAGCACGGCACCTCTGCGGGCACTGGAGCGATGGGCAGAGCACATCCCATTACGGGAACCGCGTGCTCCCAGCACGCTGGGTTGGTGGTGATGAGGCTTTTATCCCATCTCAGGATTCGCATTTCGTGAACAGTGCAAGGGGCAAACGTCTTGGCGGCATCCACCTCTCCGTCTGTCCGCTGAGCCCGGGCACAGTGTGGTGGTGTCTGCTCGCCCTTGAACCCCGAGGGAGGGGTCGCAGGCCGGGCAGGTGGCTCTGAAGAGCAGAACGTTACCGTGTAGATGAATTTCCTGGGCAAATCACATGCTTCAGTTCACTATGATATTATTGTCATTTGCCAGACCCTAAAAAACTTCCAGCGTAAGCGTGGACCCCTCTGTAGTGCATGTTAGTCTTCTGACACCATGCTTGCCTTCAGCTACCCTCAGGGGCTCCTTAGAAGCAGCGTGTGGCTCCATATGGACTGAAATCGCCTCTCTAGGAACTCGGACCGAGCTCTCCCACCTCAAAGGGCAGCACTCTCGCTGGCGGAGGAGAAATCTGGGGAAGGACTTTGTGCAGGCACACAAGATTATTGCAATTAGTATAGGCAGCACGCTGGTAATCTGGCAAACGACACCTTAGCCTAGGAAGTCAGGTGAGGTAGACGTGTGAGACACCCCCTTCCCAGCGTTTAGGGATTAGCCTGCGCATCGAGTCTCGCGAGCCCTTTCGTAGGCGCTGGGTGAGGTCACCTGGGGGGGGACTTCGCTGCTAGTCTCAGACTTTATCTGGGGCCCAAGAACTCAATGCTGAGCAGCAGCATACAGCATTTAGTTCTGACTTTTTAAATCTTAGTTCTCTAGATTAAAGGAGTTACTACCCACCGCATGGAGAGAAACAGCAAAGGAAATTCTCTTCTCTGAGGCAAGAAAATGTTCTGATAATATTAGTCGTTTAGTCCAATAGCTGTCATAAAAACTATACTTCTTGAACCATAAAGGGTTTTGCTTTAATTATAGAAGCTGGATCCCAGTTAAAGGCCTTAACACTAACCAGTCTTTTGTTTTCCGTGGCTGAAAAACTCACCATGAAAACTAATTACTTTTGAGATTAATACTAATTAAACATCTATTTGAAAGAGACTGGGCTGCGCAGTGTGCAAGGAAAGATAATGCAAAGCCATGTGTGGTTAAAAGGACCTGGCTGACAAGTAGGACAGAGGGGCACTTTGTCCTTGGGTAAAGGAGATCCCAACAGACACTGACAGCCCGAAGAATTCAGGCTTGCGCAAAGACAGAAGTACCAGGACAGAGCTAAGCAGGTAACTGGTCATGTTAGTGTAAACACACACCCCACGTAAAAATGTAAATTGAAAGGACTGTGTTAGACGTTACTCGTTTCTGCAGTGAATCCAGGCTAGTCCTACCATGTTAGCGCTATCAGCTTGGAAAGCGAGAATCACTCAGTAGCTCCAGCCAAACTGCATGAGAAGTTCTCCCGCGGGACTGGAAGATACCAGAACTCCTCAGTGCTGCCTTGTTCATTCTTCATGTCAGGGCTTCATCGCACTGAATCCTGAGCGTTGAATGTCTGAGTCCTCTGCCCACAGAAGTGGGACCAGCAGTGCTTCCCACTTCTCGCTTCACCGTGTGATTTATACAGGCAAGACTGCCGAGGGTGTTTGAATAAGGTGCATCTCCCTGCTTCATATTGAGGGCCTATATGCTGGTATGTGTTTCAGGGAAAACATTTAACTTTCTAATACAGCTATAGTTACAGAAAGGTTTAGGAGGCAAAAATGGCTTGACTTCAGAAAATTAGAAAAGTGACTCCTTGGGAATACAGCTGAGTCAGTGGGCATTTTGGCTGACTACGGAAATTTGCATTCAGACTTTTCTCCTTCAACACAGCAAAAGAAAAGATTTTTCATCCTTTTTGACTGTTAATTTTTCCTGAATTTGCCTGCCAGGGTAATTGTCTAGGACGAAGGGTGATTAAGATCTGTGTTGCAAACAGAAATATAACGAAGTTTTAATATTTGGCATTTCCACAGCAATACCCAAGAATCCCCATAAGATAAAATACACAGTCAGGAAGAATAACTGACATCTCCTGGGTTGTCACCAAGGATTCTCTGGTTTCAATGCCTTTGTGTGGTTTTGAAAAAAGTGAACTGAGCTGCAAGAGTATAATTATTCCTGATGGCAATACAATGCTCCTAATGGGAAAACAATGCTCTTTGGACTTCAACCCAGTGCGGCACCCGCCTCCTCCTCTCTCCATTACTCTGACTATTTGAATAGAAAATAAAAACGGAACCAGAACAGTAGTGCGACGTTTGCCGGCAGAGGGCATGTTCGCGGCCATACGTCCCTGGGTAGGTGTGAGCCGGTCTGAAGGCCGCAGCACTATACTAAAGCGCGCGCTGGGCCCGTGCCAGCATCCGTGCAGAAGGGGGAGCATATTGGATCATTTTTCGCTTTGACAACAGGAAGTCCGAGACAAGGCATTTCCCATTCTTGTTCCAATATTATATGAATGGCCTTTAAAAGTGTTTTAGAGAAGTAAACACAAAGGCATTTTATACAATGGAATGGTTTTTAACAATGCCCCTGTTTTCTCCCAGTCGAGCTGGGTGGCTGGACTGCTTTGGCCAAGTCTACTCCCTGGCAAGGTAGTGCAATTCTGCTCACATCATTCAATCGTGGACTTGTTCCTTTATGTCCCTTCTTTTGATATCATTAGCAGGGAGACCACTTGCACTTTAAAAATGGCCTTTCCTCTGGAGGTTTAAGAAGTGACTAATGAACCTCCACGGACACTCTGGAGCAACCTTCCAACAGTATGTGGGGTTTCAGATCGAGATCCGTTTACTCCAGGTGCCACTCAGATCAAGCTTCTTCAACTTCTGCTGCTTGGTTCAGCTGTGGAGGGACAGTCCCAACCATGCTTGGGCCTCACTGCTGAGGTCCCACTCTCCACCGCCTCTGAAGGATGGTCCTACAGGTCTCAGCTGTCCTTGAGGCCTGGGGAGAGCCACCCCCTACTCTGGACCTGCCGTCTGACCCTCTCTGGAGCCTTTCCCCTTCTACAACCCCTCTTCTCCCCACCTTAATCCCTTCTTCCTCCATGCTTCTAAAACTGGATCTGGTGTTTCAGTATCACAATTCACAGCACAGCCTAGACTCACCCCCATCATTACGTCAAGAGCTGGACCTACAAGAATATACATGACGCCTGCCCTAGTGCCCATTCCCTCCTGTTCCCATCAGCCGCTGGGTGGGAGAGAGGCTGGCTCTGCTTCTCAAGCAGTTTAAAGTTGTTAACAACAGCAGGTCATCAGATCAAAACTTAAACCTTTTCAGATTCTATGTTTTAGCAAGCAGGTGTATTGGGTCTAATAAATGATTTAATGGTCTTTTCTAGCCTTCAAAAATAGTTGGAGCAAGGGAACCTCTCATCGAGTAAGGACTATTTCTTACCTTTAGTTTAGATGTGTTTTGTATGATCATATTCTAAATCTATTAGGTGGTGGGTGTTCATTCCTGTAAGTTAGAAAGCCTCTATATCCAAACACAAGATAGAATGGGAAATGCTTTTATTCTCCTCTCCTGATTCCAATAGGCCTGTTCTGATGGTGTTTTGCTCTGTATGTATCTGCTACATCCCTGGAGTTTATAGCCTTCAAATCATTATTTGTTAATCAGTGCTTAGTGAATTTATAAATAGTCCCTTTAAATTCTTTTTGCAAGTCTTTCAGCCTTTGCACTGCCCTGTAAACTTTGCTACAGTGCATTTTGGCAAGAACCTTTAAATAATTCATATACTGCCTGCGTTTTTCATAGGTCCTCTGCAGAAGGTAAACTTCACCTGAATAATCATCTTTAATTTACACATGGGAAATGGGACAAAGAAAAGTTAAATGCTCTCCTCAAGTTTGTGCAACACTCCAGTGACAGAAATAATTTCTTGATCCTAGTCCCGTACCTTGCCTTAAACTATATGGTAAGTAGATATATATCTTTTTAGAAGAATTGTTATACTGATCCCATCACAGGCATCTCAGTCACTGCTTTATCTCTAATTATGTACTGACATAATAATCCTTCATTACATAAAGTGCATGCTGTGTGCACATGGACAGGAAAATAAACTGTGTAATGCAGCTGGGTCATGCTTTATTCTGTCTAGGGATAAAATTCAGCCACCGTCATCAATTCTTAACCATTGAATGTAATAGAAACCAGTTAAGGATTTGGGTTTGTTTTTTTTTTTTTCTAAGATAGAACTGTTCTAGTGTTGTGGTTTATAGTTCATCCATGAAGATACAAATTGTTTTTATTTCTTCTCACTTCTGTTTTACATTTTTTTTTCCAATATTAAAGCATTTTGTGGAATAGATACAATAAAACTGCTAACATGAAAGCTTTCTGCTTGGTTCAAGGCACTTTCCCATGTCATCTGCCTGTATTTATTTCTCCTCTGCCAAGATATAAATAGTCAGAATATACCATCTTAGGCAATCTGAGTATAGTAAATTACTCCGTAAGTCACCAGATGGAAATCAATCAGTTCTTTATTGAGTAAGAGATGAATAAGGATAAGGGTTCTTGATCTAAAGTCTACCAGCCACTGGGTTCATCCATGAGTGAGCTTTCTGGGTAGCATTACATATAATGAATAAAGGTGGAAACATCTGGCACTGAACTGAAAAACTGTCTCTGGTAAACTGACATCTTAACAGCCAAAAAGATCACTGAAATTAAGGGGGGTCTTTCTGTGTAACTGCACAGCTGTGAGTACATCATGCAAACTTGCCCCTAGGAATGGAAGGGACATCCTCAGTCATCGGTCCTATCCTTAATATAAGATCCCTCGGACTTCAGTGAACCTTGGTTAGACCTGGTAAAAGCCATGAGCTTACACTACCTGAAAGATCTGCTGGAGACTGCAAGTGAGACTTAGAAGTCGCACAGGAAGTTTAGCTACGCATCGTCCATTACTGGGAACGGTGACTAACCGTGCCGTTCAGACAGGTTCGCCCTTCATAATCAGCTCTATTCCACCTTAATGATGTGGCAGTTGGTGTTGGCAGCATGCCAGGGATCCACGATCTCCACTTAACACTCCTGGCAGTGTTTTAACTGTGCTATTATCGCTAGTACTTCTATCTGGATGTTTCTCGATAGATTACCTGTAACCTTTTTTATTTTATGTAAATGAGGACTAGAGCCTTACCTTTGATCAGATGAGTCCTCACCTAGCAGTTGGAAGAAGAAGGTGGCTAAGGGTCATGGTTTACGAGCCCACAGGGTGCACTCGGTTTCTCAGAGCACATGCTGTGCCTCCCTGTTATAAATAATCCCAGTGTCTGATCCCTGGTGGCCTTTCATTTGTATATGTGCCCTTCAGATAATGAAGCCATTCGATGACAGGAATTTATTTGTCCAAATCTGTTAAAGTTCAGTGCTATAAATATAAACCTTTTTAGTATCTTGGTTCCTCCTTAATGTTTACTACTTCCATCTTCCCTATCAGAGTCAACCTGAAAAACAAAGGGACGGTTCCCTGTGTAGTATAAATCTCACTTAAAACAGTTGAGCACGTGGACCTATATGTCTGATACTGCCCTGGAAAGGAACACCTCTATAATCACGAGCTGGCTTTCCCTATTTAATTCAGCTCTCCATCCTGCTGCCAGTGGAGTGAGTGGCAGATTCCTCTGAATTTTGTTGGATGAATGATTAGACCATGCTGGGTTGAAAGCTTACTAAAAGAAGGAGGCAGGCCTATGTTTTCATTTGTTTGTATTGTTTTAAGCAAGTTGATATGTTCCATGAACAACAATGTTCTTTGTTTTATGCATAACAGTAAAAGAAATTTGGAGGCTGAATTTCTCCAGAAAATTCCCACAGGAATTTGAGTCCAGTGCTATGGTCTGGCCCAAATGTAGTGTTATGGATAGGAAAAAAGATCTCCATTGTCTCTTAGCTGTTGATCTTTGACAGAAGTCTATTCTGAGATCTCTGCTTTCATTCCATGTGGTCACCTATGGCCCATGTTCTCAGCAGTTGTTGGAGGGTGCACACTCAGCAGTAACTCTTTTGTGGGACATAAACTCGTAACAATGCACGCACTAGACCAGAACTGTTCAGTCATTCACATATACCTTGAAGAATACCCCACTCCCATGACTGTTCGTGCTCTCCGTCAGCAAGGAGGGCAGGCTGTGGCCCACCATCTGTTTTTTTACCTCCCTGTAACCTTTGGAATCTGAAGAGTGCAATTACTTCATCGTTGCATAGCGTGTTTTCGTTTGATTTAGAGAGCCAGGAGTGAGATGCCTTATAACTGATTCATATTTTGGTAGTGCTGTATTTTATGTGCTATATATCAGTTTTTGACACTATCAAAAAAGTTTGAGTGAAACATTTTTGTGGGAGGCAGAATAGGAGGCAAAGGCTTCTCTCCCCTGCTTTGGTCAAAGGAATGAAAAACATCTACCATAAAAGAAGAGGAAACTACCAGTTCACAGGAATGTCATGCAGTTTGCCTGTGGCTCTGCCATCTATTGAATTCAGAAACTCTAAAAACTCTATTTTTTTCTTTTAGAATCAAGACAAACTCTATAATATTTATGCCCTTCTTCTTTAACACATCAAGAGAGTGGATCATAATACTTATCTCACATTGTGCATCCCTGAAAGCATAATTTGAAGTATTGTGCAGCATCACATTATTCTTCAGAATAAGAAGGTAGATTCATCAAAGAAAACTGGCATTTGAAGACTAGATCCTCATACCAGTGCTGCATAGACATGATACACACCTAGAGAAGAAATCCCACTGCTTCAGAGCCTGAAACTCTGAGTTATACTCCTTCTCAAATGAGGGCATATTATTAAAGATTTGGGGAGTTTTGGTGCAGGTTTTGTTTTTGTTTTGTTTTTTAAGAAAATCCTGGGCAGAAAACAAGCAACTTCACCTTGATGAGTCAATGTTTCTCTGAAGCTTTTTATCCCTCTTGTAAGAAGATTGGTAGCAAATGGTGTTCAAGAGACTGTTTTCATCTGATACTTTATGTTATTCGACCAGATCAATGTAATATTACAGTAGTCACTACACAGAGCAGAAAGAGCTGAAATACAGTGTTCAAACTGTGCGTTGTTCTTGTCTTGAGTACTCCTCAGCCACAGCTCAGCATCTAACTCTGTCAATGCCCCTTAAAATGATCTTTTGTTTCTATTCCAGTGAAATCACTGTGACTTTTTTTGGGAAGGTCTAATGTCAACAAAAGAACAGGATAAGATCATTAATTTGTTTCTGCTTAGATTCAAAGTTGACATACATCTGAATAACCCAGTATTCAAACCAGAACCCATTCTAGTACCCGACCTATATTTGATATTTGTTTTTGTTTATTAAAATTATAGGCTGGTTGTACTCTTAGGAACTTAAACTTGAAATTACATTGTTTAGGCAGGACTAAAAAAAAAATCTCCAGAGTTAATGGTATTTTTTGAAAGCAATCATTAATTTTCATGCAATTTAATGGAAGTTGTTACCATGAAGTTTGCTTGTAGCAAGATTTTACCTCTGAAGACTTTCATTAAAAGCCATATTTTTTAGAAGTTATGTGTGTAATTGCATTAGGCTGAACCACTTGTTTTAAGTTTGCAGCATGTGAAGAAATCTTACCCCTTATCACTGCCTGAATTTAATCTAGATCACCTTTGAGTGTCATGTTAATGCATTTGGGCAGGGGTTGCAAGTGGAGACTGTATAGATCGAATGTACTGGATTTTGCTCTAATCTCCATGCCTGCTTAGGGTAGTAGATGTATAAAGAATAATGACAGATTTCACTCATTTGTGGAATTAACTATTTTGTTTTTTCTGACATAGACCTAGAATTGAGCAATAATAATCACCAGAGAAACATTTCCTAGTGTTTAGTTCGAGCGCTGTCCTGCTAAAGCTAACGGGAAAAGGCTTCACGGCTTCAGTGGGACTGGGACTTGGTTCTGCCCCGGGCTCTCAGTAGTGGAAACTGTATAACTAGCTTTAGGATTTGAAAAATGAGTCATCAGGAGCATTTTTAACCGCAGTGCTCGTCCGCGTGCTCCGATGCCCTGAAGTGGAGGGGCTGCAGCGCGGCGGGCGCCCTTCGCCCCGGGGGCTCCCTGCCTGCCCCTCGCCGCTCGTCACGGCGCGGCCCCCGCTGAGGACGAGGCGTCACGGGCTGCCCGTTCTGCCTCGGCGGCACGGAGGCGTGCGGGAGCATGGGTGTGCGGACCCCGTCCCTGGGCGCCTCGTCCGAGTGGCGTGAGCAAATCTCTCGGGCTGTCTGAACAAACCCATGCAGAATTCACCGGCAACTTTTGCTGAGTCCAGATACGTACAGCAAATAGTTCCAATGTGCATTAACAGCTTCCGACTGTTTATTTTTGCACTATTTAAGTCAAACAGCGCACGATGAACTTGACTGTAACTTTCTAACCCCTTTCCAGGGTTTCTCAGAAATCAGCTGTGTTGAAATCCAGACAGCAAATAAAAACAAGTAAATTTAGGACAAGCAGCAGCAGACTTGCTTTGCTGCTGTCATATACATAAAACCACAGATATAAAAAACTTTATCTACATCTCTTTAGTTTGGTCACATATGCCTATCTCTATAGATTACATTATTTTCCTAAAAAATGATTCTCAGGAAGACGTATGGACATGGCTTAGATGGCAATAAAATGCCTGGGTAATCTGCTGATTCCCTAAAACATACATAGGTACCATTAATTACTTCCAGCTACAAAACATTATGAGATAAATACTAATCTTAAAAATAAAATGATGTAGAGTATGGCACTGTCATAATGAGCAAGGACAAGGAAATAAAATTACCTGTCTGACACTGCTGAATTTTGGAGGATAAAGAGATGCTTCAAATAGATCCTTTTGTTACTTTACTCAACAACAATTACATTATTTTATCATTACTTTACATTAACAGAAATCTTTATACTTTTCATATTTTTTATGTATAGCTGCTAGTGACATTTCTGCTTCATGATTCATGTCCTTAGATAGTTTATCTTTCACACACCTGTACTTCAAATAACCATATCTCCAACACTGATCCATGTTATCACTTTCCAACAAACTTCTTATATCTGAGTACTGTATTATAATTGCATGTAACAGTTCTTTTCCCTTGAACTTTTGCAAGCCCTCTAACCCTCCTTTATTGCTGAGGTTTGCCTATTACTTTTTCATCAGAGCACTGTAGATCCTTACAGTCTCTTAGCAAAGCATGGCAGTACATTTTTCTCTTTCCTCTGAAAGTTGTCTTACAATTTGGGATTTAGGACTTGAGGCAGAAGGTGAAAAAGTTGTTTTCTAAGGGCCTCCCAGTTTGACACTACGCCAGAGCTAGCAGAAGTTTAAACCAAAATGAAAAGAAAATGACACTGACCAAACCCATGGTGATGATGGTAGGGAGTAATGAGCATTTTGGGAACAGTTAAATATTTCTGAGCAACTGTCAAGCTACAGGCTTTGCCTTCCATTGACTTACGATCCTGGGGTTTATTGCTCTCAGCATCAGGATATGACACAGATTCTCTCAGGCATCTAATAACCAGAGAGAATTACACATCTTGCACACATTGCATGCGTTACATGCGAGGCCTTGCAAGCTGTGGTAATATCTTTCCTGAATGACTGCAATATTTCTCAAGATAGTAGGAACAACTGAATGTTGCACAGAAACTTTGGCTACATCAACATGCATTGCTTAGAAGTTTGCCACGTTTAGCACGTTAGGAGTTTGTCACTGTGATACTGTGGGCTTTGCACTAGGCTCTAATTCTGGATCTATTACAAGTTCTTTTAGCCTGGGTAGTACATCTCAAAGTAAGCCTTTGTGTCCACCACCGCACCCGTGATCCACACTACATTTGGAGTGCAGTGCACTCTAAGATGGAGACCATATGGGGAAACTCATGCCAATTGTTTCATGTGGGAGACCTTGTCTTAGGGAACTTATTGCAAGCAAACATTAGGATGAGCTAAATTCTTCAAAATCTGGAGTGAGACTCTCTCAGCATAAGCTCACCCTTGCTGCTCTGTCCAGCCTCTGCAAGCCAATCTTAATAGTAGCTTAGAATTACTTCTGCTGGGAAATGTGCACCAACATCTCCTCACTTTGATATGCATCTTAAAAGAAAAAAAAAGTACAAATTTAATATTGTTAGCAGAAGATAAGTCTTTAAGGAACAACAATACATTTCCTTAATGTATCCTGGAGGTAACACAGCTGAGAATCTTGTTCTGAAGTTCTGGATGTACCTGAAGGCACGCTTGCCCTGGCACACAGAGTTTCTGAGTGTGTTCCTCTCCCGCTGAGGGGTGTGAGCAATACTCCCACAGATTCCTTAATGATCCAAATTCAAACTGTAGAAATTAGTGGCGATTCCATGAGTGATCATTTATATTTGTCTTAGAGCAGAATCCACTGATACTTAAAAACTGTCTGTTGAAAAGTTCTCACCTTCACTCTGCTAAGAGTTCAAATAGGCAGTTAATATAAAATTTCTTGTTACCGTATACATTTCTTGTTAGCTTATATTTGCTTCTTGACTATCTCTTTTCAGCCCGTTAAGAAATAAGGTCAATGTCATCTCAGAATACCTCTAACACTGTTTTGCTGTCCCCTATTTCTTTAGCAATACTGACCTAGTCCTTACTTGGATTCTGCCCTCAGGTTTGGGAGTCCATTTACTGAGGAGCCAAAAAGACTGCACCAACAAAAAGGCACATTCCTGAAAGAGGCAACGTTATTCTCCTTAATATTCTCCCTGGTGTTTTATTTTCAGTGAAGATTTGAAAATTCCCCATATAACAAAGACCCAGAGCTCTTTCTGGCTGTGAGGTAGTGAAATATTTTCATATGTAGTCATAAGGATGCCAAGCTATCTTATGGTTTAGATTGCCCAAGTCCTTCTGCTGTAACGGCCCCATCTTCTGGGATGCAATCCGTGTGTTTTCTATGTTATCACTTTGATGCCCCTAAATTCTCACTTCTACCTAAGCATTAGGAGCATTTAATGTGCATTGAAAAGGCTTACAAACTTCCAAGCCTGTTCTCCTACAGGAACTTTTAAGTATTGCTACCACTAGTATCAAGTCTAGACTTAACAGCAGATGGCTTTTCTTTTCAAAGTCCTGCACACTGGAAAGCAGATTTAGTTTCTTTATCAAAGTCCTGCTATGAAAATAGGATGACTGTTAGTCCTGGGAAGAAGTAGGCTGCATCTGAGAGACTGGTGGGATTAAGACCAGTTCAGATCTCTCCCATGCTGTGGCTGACAAACACTGTGCAGCATATTTGAAAGTGCTGAATGTCTCCGATAAAGGAAAAACTTAAATTCATGTTCTTCAGGTAAACACCTGCTGTCACCTAATTCTGTCTTGAATAATGAAAAGAATGGACAATTTCATAGTATACTCCAGGGAGTCATTGGAAAGACTATGCAAAATATTTACACTTGACATCATCTTTGATGGGAGCTTTGAGTATGTGAGGGAGGCAGGGCTGAGCACCAGCTGCAGCCCCAATTCTGAATTTCCATCAGCTGTCACCACCAGCTGCAATTATATCCTCTTCACTGCCTCTAGAGGGTGGAACAACCATGAGTCTTTAACAGGGGAGGCAGGTTGAACAGTGCTATTTCGGGCTCCTAAAAGCTTTAAAATTTCCTTAGCAACCCTGCACAAAAAATGCCAGCCAGTGCAGCCAGCGGGCAGACCTGAGCCTGGTGATGCAGCAGTTTAGCAGCCCTTTGCCAGATTCATCCCACTCCAAACATATTCATAGCAGTCTCATGGAAGTCCCAGGACTGCTTTGGCAGCAATTGTGCGGGATAAATAAAGCTCCCATTGTTACAGATGACTGCTTTCAATTCCCCGGGAATCCAGTACAGCAGGGACTTTTGGCTGATAAAGGTTAGCACATTTGTGCTACTTTTCTAGTAATACAGGGCCTGAACTGGTGGACCAAATATCACCTATTGCAATTTATTTTTGGGCAGCTATTCCCTAATTGCTTTCCGCACTTTTTTAAGTAGCCAAGTATCCACTACAATTTTTAACTCTTGTGTCCACAGCTTCACTGCATTGCCATTTGAACAAGCACGAGTTAATATATTCTCAGCCACAGAGATATCTGTCTCTTTACATAAATAAAGAGGGAGTCTTTGCCTCAGAAATCTTGGGGGAGGAGGTGATTATATCATGGGAGCAGAAGACAAGTCTATATTCAAGGGCTTGTGTGATTTCAGAATTGTTGAGGGGAAGAAATAATGGTCTTTTTATTATACGCATCTGATATAGAAAGTCTGCTTATAGTTAAGTACGAATGGTGCAGGTTCATCTAAAGTAGCCCTGATCATGACATCTGAAAACATTCCTGTAAACTATTTGGATTTCACTAGCTGTAAATATTCCCTCCATAGGGTAAATTAAAAGGACCTGTTGCAGCCCCTTGCTTGCTAACCTAACATTGCAATGCATTTATTTGTCCCTCCAGCAATTTGCCGAAGAGAACTTAGAGCCTCTGAACATACAGCATGTACAGAATAGAGATGCAGCCTCTTCAAGACAAAAGATTAGTCCAGCTTTATTTGCTTAACTATCTTCCTTCTAAAGCATTTTAGAAACTGCATTGAACTTTTCTGAACCAGAAATTCACCAATAGTAGATACCTGAATTATTAGAGGTGTTACTGAAAATTGCATTCCAACAACCTGGTCTGCCTATATGTCACATGCTTTTTTGAGCCTAATCAGAGCTCCAAAGGCAGTTTATATAAATGGATGGTAATATGATAGCAGCAGAGCTTGTTTATAACTCAGACTTGTGCGTGGTGCAAAGTCTGAATCTGATTGTTTATAACAGGCAATGAAAAGGCATGCGTACCCCTCCTTGCCCTTTGATTGCTTGGCTGATCTGAATCATTGAACGTTGCAAAAACTCTGCAGCCATTTTTCTAGAACTTTAATTCACTATGTTGCTGGCTGTAGAATAGGAAAAATGTGTGTGTGTGCGTGTGTGTATGTGCATATATATACGTGTGTGTTAAGGCAGACAGTTTTTCAGAAGTCTAACTTTCCTCACAGGGGCCAAAATTAAAGAACGTGAAGTCTTGTAGCTGTCTCTCTAGACCAGCCTAGAAACCAAACTCGCTCTGGCACGCTGAAATGACGCTGGGGTCCCTAACACTTCCCATCTGAAGCAGCAGTGCCACAGCTAATTGCCTGCATACTTAGAGCCAGCACGCTCAGCCAATCTGGTTTCAAAGAGGAGGCAAAAAGTGGAATTGGGACTGCGAGAGTTGTTTGTTTTCCTCCTTCTCTGGATGCCAGACGTCTCCGTCTGCCTGCAATTTGGGGAGGGAGAGCTCCCCGGGGGAGGGGGAAGGAATGGAGCGGAGCAGGCTGCTTCCTTCGCCTTCTGCAGCGTGTCAACCCGGGGAGAGCTAAGGGAAGACAAACAAGAACCATGTTGAAGACGGTCAGGGCCGAGGGTCCCACGAAAGGAAGAAGTGCCGCTTAGGGACACGAGGCTCGTGCACAGCACAACTTAGGCAACTCGGTTTCCGCGTGTTCCCCCGTGCGGGCTCTCTTACGTCAGGCGCTGCAGCCGTGATCTTGCCGAAGCTTTCGCCTTTGCGGAGGCACTGCGCGTTTCTCCTCTGCCCAGCCCTTATCCAAGTGGCGTTTGGAAAAATACAGTCTCAGAGCTCGACCTCTCTGTCAAATGTGACCGAATGCGGCAAGAGGCTCGGAAGTGCTTGGGACAGACAGGAGTGCAGTCACACGTGCCTTATTTCCACAGGCAACTAGGTTAAAACCGCTGATGTCTTGGCTGGGGCATTACACGTGGACAGAGCTTTTTCGGACAAACAGGCCCAAAAGACGGGCGGAGGCGCGAGGCGTGCGCACGGCCCCGTCGCTGCGCAGGCCCCCTCCGACACGTGCGTCGGGGCCGGCCCGGAGTCCGTAGCTACCGCCAGGGCGTACGCGCGCGTGCGAAAGGCCCCGGCCGGGGTCGCCTCCGCCCGCGCACCCTGGGTTCACCGGCCGGAGGGCGGGCGGGAGGAAGCAGGCAGCCCCCAGCCTCCCTGGGCTCCCTCCGCGCCGCCCGCATCTGCCGAGCGCCTCTCCTCCAGTCGCCAGAAGAGTACCGCCGCTGCTCGGCTTGCCGTCAGCCCCGGCGTAACGTGCCCTCTTAAAGCTCTTACGAAACAGCGCGTTCGGGCGAGTATGCAAAATATAACGAAAATACAAATGACCAGGAATTGCTGTGCAATAAAATTGTTTGTATTTCATTTGAGAGCTTAGCAGTAGCTGGCAAGCCCGGCCGGCTTTATTGCTGCCATAAAGGCTACGGGAAGGGCACATGACTCTGCTGGCGCACACAAATGCGGTTCGCAGCATATTGTTTTCCCTCTGATTGTTCTCCTCTGGGAAGGTGGTGCCACCTGAGATTTGTGAGATGCATACTCCGTGCTGCATAAACAGGCTGAAATCCTCCAGTGCATTAAGTTGACATATATGTATTGGCTTCATTGAACTGCACAGTTTTACACCAGTTGAGGATTTAGCTCACTAGGCCTATAGCATGTTAACTATGTTATTTTTGTAATTTTGTTATTGAATTATCCTGTAATTCCCTGGGAGGGAGGCCCTGGGTAGGATGAACAACAGCTGCCTGAATTCACTCATTTGTTGTCTTGTTCTTTCTCTGCAGGATTGATCTGTTCTTGGTGAGTAAGCTGATGTGTGCTCATGTTTGGGAAGTTGCTCCAGACTGCGCTCTCCATGGAAGACCAGGATACTAATAGGATATTTGCAAGTAATTCTTTTTATTCTAAGTTTTCAGTACTTTCCTTTAACCTTTATTTTATGTTTATATTTTGGTGACCATACCAAGACAGCCTTCCCTCCTCTCTCTTAAAGTTGTTGACATTAACGGTGTAGCCATGCTGGTGTATTGTTCTGGTTGGTGTACAACAAAGTAAAGCTTGAGGAACTGATTTTAAAACCATAAAGAGAAATTAGATTTAGAATTCTTATTTTGGTGCCAATCTTCTATTAGAATGAGACACAAGCCACTGAACTTTTTTTATTTCCTTTACCTCGCTGCCCGGTCCCCTCTGTTCTTGAATTAGCCGGCATTTTTTCAGATCATCATCAATGCTCCAAGACAGTGATAAACTTGCAGTAAATTCTTTTGGGAGGGGGAGCAGGTAGTATGAATTTGTGAATTTTGAGTTCCAGATTGATTTCAGAACCTTTTTTTGCCTTTCTGTAACTAAATTCCTCTGAGACAAACTGAGAGTTCCTACAGGTTGTTTTTATCCTTTTGTGCTTCTTTTACCTACTTGACCTATTTTTCTGCTTCCTGGATTCAACCATCAAGGCTATCCAGTCCTTCAAGGAAAGATTTAAATTTCCCTACAGTTAAGCCAGTGATATTTGAAGCCTCTTATGTGTTGGGAGTAGTTGCCACTGGACATCTGCAATAGCTAAACTTTTTTTTTTTTTTTTTTTTTTGTATAAGGGGTGAGGAACTCTCCCAAGTAGCAGAGGGAACATCAGGCTGCTGACTACAAACCATAGCACAAATGGGTTCCATTTCTAACGTTTCTATTTAAGTGTTATTTGCAAAGTAAAAGCATTTAGCAACAAACATAGGCCTCAAGGAGTTTGTTCATGTCATTTTTTTAATATAAGAAGTGTTATACATGAGCATCTAGTAAATTACAGATTTTTTTAATGTCACCAAATGTGTTTTTGAAAAAGAATCTCTGTATCTGCTAATTTAAAACCAGATGACAAATCTATATAGAAAGACTTGGTCTATATTCTTCGTGCTCTAATAGCAGGACTTCCTCTGACTTTCTCTGTTTAACCGAGATGAGCCTATTTCATATAATTTCTATGGTAATTTTTCTGTACGCAAACTCTCAATTACTACAATATGTGTGTAATTGGTTGTTGTGCTAGCTAATTATGTGGCTAAATAATCTCTCCACAAATAAAGTAGGAAGGATCTACACACCATCAATCTAGGAAAACAAATGAAAATATGATTTCCTACAGAAAGATTTTTGAAAAGACTTAATTCTACTACTTGCATGCAAGGGAAGAGGTTTCAGGGAGACTGCACCCTGTAGGCCTCGCTCGCTACTGCCGAGTCTGGCTGTCTCTCGCTTCCCTTTGGTGCGGGCGAGTGTTTCCGCAATGATCTGTGGTTCTGTGGATTGTTAGAAGGGCTCTGGACGTATTTGCTAGGCATTATGAAATACAAGATTTGTTATTTCATTGGTCAAACAGTTTCACATTCTGTCTTTTGGAAATGGAAAGAGATGGATTCAAAAATAACCTGCGAAGAATTAGGAAGTTCCTGTAGGAAGGGACCTGCAAAAAGCTGATGGATCCAGAAAAAGAGGAAGAAGAAGGACCAGGGGTCTTCCTCATGTGGGTTATTGCTATTTGACTTCCTCTAAGTCTCATATCCCCAGAAATGGTTCCTGAACCAGCCCTTGCTTCCTCCAGTTTCCTCATAGTATGTCTTCTGGTGGGAATTTTCAAAGTAATCTCGAAGAATTAAACTTTGAAAAGTTCTAGCCTCCTTGATGATTATAAAATGGCACATGTAATCTTTTTTCAAAAGCAGTGGTTTGGGTTTTTTTTCAAAATAAAGGTGAAAGAGAATGAATAAATCTGAGTCCTGCACCACAGAGAAAAAAGCAGGGTGAATGTGGGAGCATATGCGTTGCACAAGGAGCATGTGTTTGCACACGTCTCTGTGAAACAGCAGTTTCCATGCAGTGCTTCAGAACACACCAACCGTCAGGCAGGAAAGCATGAGCTAGGTACGCGTCGTTATACTGAAAAGCAAAGTACGCAGAGAGCACGTGTATCTCTCCTCAGAGCTGCATCTTGTGGCAGGATCCTGGCACACGCCTGGGCTTCCCTGCTCTCAGGAACCCGCACATCTGTGCTATTTCCCCCTCCCCTGCAGGACTTCCACCTACACATGGAAATTCCCTTCTCTTAAGGTAATCGGTATGCCTGCCCTTCTCTTTCTTAACTCCTCCCACCACCAGATTCAACTATAGCTCCCTCCACTCAGGCATGGACTCTCGGATAAAATCAACGGCTGTTTTTGCGTTGTTCTTGCAACCCCTTAAAATCCAACTAGAGTTCCTCCATCTGCTACTCCTCCACATATTTCTCTGCTGTCCTACCGGGGTGTGTTTGATATAACTCTTTCACTTCTCTGTCTCTTCCACTGGGATAGAAGTGGCTTTAGGATGTTCCATTAATTTCTATATAGCCAATCTTTAAGCTTTGTCTGACAGAGTTCAAAATAGTTTATTGCTACGTCTGAGCTCTCAACAAACCCCCAAAACTCAGCACTGGGCTATGAGATCATGCTATACTAAGTCAGACCAACAATCTATCTAGTCTGTAGTACCTCTCACCTAGCCCAGTACCTCTCCATCACTGGCCACTATCTGATGCTTAACCAACCTTCAACACACTTGGGACAGCAGATTAAAATCAGCAGCCTGAAGTTACACTGCCCCCGGCCAGTGACCTGACTGCTCTCGAAGATGTTGCCTCCAAGGCAGAGATATCTGATCCTCTGAGGAATGAGGTCCCAGATTGCCACAGTGTCAGCCCAACATGCTGAAGGAAAATAACTCCAGTCTGGATTGGCCTTAACATTTCAGGTTGCAGTCCAAGGGCTATCGCACAGACTGCTGCAGTCCAAGCGCTAATTCACAAATGGATGCGCTGTCCTTCCTTCGAGGGCAATGACATCTGGCAAGAGGGTGGGAAAGGTGACTAACAGTAGTAACATCTTTAAGCATACTGACCCTTGCAACATAATATTCATGGGACTGTGTGACATGGTTATAAATTATTGTTCAGGAATATAGGAACTGAGGATGTCAGACTGGAAGAAGTTTCCTAGTTCCTTGAATCTAATGTCTAGCTAGTGCATTACAAAATGATCATGGACGGTTTGAAAGTATCCTCAGAAATCAGTCTATTGAAACATTAAGTTACATGTTTAATTACGACAGAATAGACTTTGATTTTTTTCTGGACTTTGGACTTTTCATACCATTTATACACTCTTATATATAGCTTATTTTCAACACTCAAATTATAGCAGATAGAGAGGAAAACATTTGCCTTATGTTTGCAGGTCTGAAAATGTGTATGTGCAAGTTTATGCATATGAATATCCCCATTGAAAAGTTGTGCCTGAGCCTTAGGGCTTCATGACCCATTCCCTTCTAGCTGCAGCTGTGCTAGCTAAAGCACTCACTGTCTTCCTCGAGTTCTAAGCGTCTGCATAACCAGCGCTTCAGTCTATTCCATCTGCTAATGTAGGATTGCTTCTTACTATTTTAAACCCCTTAAGTGACAGGCTTCTACCTCTTTTCCTTGGAAGATATGTCCATGATTTAATAAGTAGCACCGATAAGACATTTTTCACATATTCAGCCTAAAGTTTTAAAAAAAAATTCTCTCTCTTCTCTTACCTTTACTCAAATGATTAGAACAAGCAATAGCTCTTCTTTTCTGTGTGCCTATGTAAATCCTCAAGGTTTCACAGAATAATTCATTTCTGCATTAACGTATATACGGTTTTGCCTTGTTGCTTTGCTATCCATTTTTTTGTTAACCTTTAATGCTGCGAATGCCTAATAGGATCTTATGTTATGCTAGAAACATTTCAAAAAGTATTGATTGTGAAATATAGCAAATGCCTAATAAAAGAAAGTTACTGACAACTAATTTTCTTGTCTGAAGAGAACGTTCAGATTCTCATCTCGGGGAAGAGTCTCAGTCCTACATCTTGACTGCTTAGAATGAGATAAATGCAACTCTTTAAACCCCTGAGAGGTTTTGCTCCATACAGTGGTGCCTTAGTACTAAGTTTCCAAGGCCCACGTTGGTGGTCTCCATAACTGAATCAGCTGCTCCATCCAGCTCCCAGTTTGAGCAGGAGTTAGTGTTTTACCAAATAAATCAATCAATCAAGAAGGGGAAAAGTGAAAGAGGATGGGAAGGAGAAGAAAGTTTGACAGAACAATAACAAGTTACAAAATTATTATCTTCTCAGAGACTCTCCAGTAATAGGACAGAAGTAAACAGTCTCTTCAGAGAAGTAGATTCTAGGTGAGCAGCTGTCTCTCTCTAAAGATACTATCTTTCTGGATTCTTACCCCTGGAGTGTCAGAAGCTAACAAAAAAAGAAGCTACCACAATAAGAAATAAGCCCAACCTAGTATAGGTCATGAGAAAAGCCATGTAAGGATGGCATTGGTAGGGGAAAGGGATGGATATAAGGCCAAAGTCTTCTTTAAAATGGAAGGTAAGGTAGCTCATCGCAATCTCCAGCATAGCATTGCATACCCTGAAGGATGCATGCTGAGACTAAAACAAAAGAAACAGAGCTAAGTAATGTTATCCTGCAGCAGATAAAGCTTCTGCTGTGTTGGAGAGCTTGATTGCCATAATCTTGCAAACAATTTCAGCACAGAATGACTAAAATGGGATTTCTTGCTGTAGACCAAATCTAAATCATAGTGACTTGTAAATGCATGGAACAAGTACCACATATCTGACTTGCAGTTGTCTTTGATGGAAATATCCCTGAGACAGACAATGGAGGCTGCTTTGCTTCAGATCAAATGCAACTTGACATGACTTCCAGCTTCAGGCCAGCTAGGTTATAAAAACAAAATGTAATGGAGTAGCTTAGCTGTTAGGCAAGGTATTCAATAACAAAGTTGCCCATTATATTGGCACCAAGTGAGGCAAAGAGATGGACTTTCCAAGGGCTCTAGTTTGCTCTAGGCAGCACTTTACGACTGGTTTCTATAAACAGTTTGGAAAAGGGCTTCATTAGAACGTGCAGGATGGAAATGGCAAAGCAGGTCAAGCCTCCTCTTTGCAGTGATCTCAGACGAGTTCTCAGAGGCATTCTGCCATGTAAAACATAACAGAGGATGGATAAGTGACTGATGCCTGAAGCTTACTCATTGTCACCAAGAAAGGATTTAAGGAACCACACAATGAGTGGTTTCAAGTAAGTCAGTTATAACAGACCCCATAAAGACCCTTTTTGTAGGAGATTTCAAAAGTACCCATTACCATATGAACCTGTAACAGAGTCTCGAGAATCTACCTTGGACTAATTCAGTTTAGGTCAAAATTGTTGGCATTTGTATTTTGAGGAGGTTGGTTACTTGGATGTACTGGTTCCCATGTGTATTGGGAAAGGTTAGTGCTTTAGGCTTTAGGTTCTGACAGACTAAACAGTCAAACAAATTGGTCAAATAAAAGTGACTGTCCCCAAACTCTTGGGGCTTGGTCTCTTGAAAGGAGCACTCAGATTAGTCAGTGATTCATAATATTTGGCAGAACCCGCCAGTTTGAAGATGATAGTTTCTTGGGTCTATGGATGCAAACTTGAAAAAGCCATCCCATTAAGCTTGCAGAAGCACCAAATTAATGCCTTTGTACAAGACACAGTGTATCAAACTACTAAAGAAAAACTTAAAAGCATCAAGGCACCTTGAGCATTGAGGCAAGAAGAAAAATGAGTATTAACAACTGCAGTCTGCCAAAACACCCAAGTAGCCTCCGGAGAAGCTAGGCAAATCAAGTCTCAAAGCAGGTTCCTACATGCATCATATCACTCAAGGCAACAGCCTTCAACCCTGGCAAAGCAGTGCTAATTCTGCAAGCATCTCCTTTGCCAGACACAGTCAGGAAGAAATGATGTGGTGTATTAAATATACGTATATATATATTTGTTTAAATGGTAAATGATGACCATAGGCAGGAGCCTTTTGCTTAATACAGCAACTGCAGACTTCAAGGGTCAAACCAAAAAGTTATTGAAAATTACCTTACACTAAGGGCCCCAGACCAAGAAGTGAATTCTGACCAGAGCCTGTCTTTAGAAAATGAGCAATTTAAAGGCTTTCCAAGCATGGCATATGTGAAAAATTAAACCAATAATTCTCTTTCCTCCCCATGTCCTACCACTACTGCACCATGCATCAAAAGTATTTTGGATACAACATATCCAAAACCACCCAACAGATTTTTTTTCCTCTCAGTTCTCTCAAAAAATGAAGTGACCTATTCTTGCAAAAAACAAACAAGCTCAGTCAAACCAACCCTGCTTGAAGGGACACTTCCCACTTGCACTTCCACTACAATGGACACAGGATGGGGTGCCTAGAAAGCAAGGCATTCTGCGATAAATTCTGTCCTGACAGCCTGCTTTAAGCTGTGATGTTAGCAGCAACTGAATGTTCATGAGCAGCTAATGCTCATATTCGAATAATAAAATGACTTGTATTTAATGTAATTAATATTCATTGCTAAATACTGAGAACAAATAAAGGTAGTCAGATGCCGCATTTGGCTTTGACTTCACCACTATGGAAATGTGAATTCATGCTCTCATCTTGCCTCCCACCATCTATTGTCAGTTCTATGTTCTTTAAAATCCCAGCTTCCCAAACTCCCCCAAATGTAAACTACTTCTGATAATAGGAAGAAGGGCAATTATGTGATTCCACCTGCAAACACCTCTACCAGTTCCAACTCCAGTACAGGACCCCAGTTAAATTCATCCTTTCTATTTTTAAATCTTCAAATGGAATTGCCCCAGGGAGCCTTCCAGATGTTTTATCTCAGCCCTGCTCTTTCTATTAGTCTAATTGGTATCTTCCTCCTCTCTGTAACACTACAGTTGTAGCATTGCTGGTGTGAGAAACTCCTCCTCCACAAACTCCACAAATAGGAGCAGTTTTCCAGCAATTAATTCTCATTCTCTGCTCAAATATCTGTAGAAGTCTTTCCCATTTACATATGTCTCTGAACAGCATCTTAAAGAGAAGAAAAAGTTGCATCTCATTTGTTTCTTTTGGATTTTATGAAGAAAGGCTGAAGATACATATTTATATATATATTTTATTCTGTCCTGTTTTTTTGGCTTGTTTGCACTTTGACCTCTCCAGCTTTGCTAGTTGGCACATAGCATAGGAAAACTAGGAGGATGACAGTGGCAAAATGGGCTGATATCTGAACAATCAGAGGACAGGGGTTTCTAGTCAAACTGTTTCTTCTTCCTCCTACTAAAGTCAAATTCCTAATAATACTTAGGAGACAATTTTCTCTGGGAAAAATTCAACAGTCACATCTTTATCAAAAGCCAAAGAGCTTTCACTTCAGCAGTTTCCTCTAGGAACAGTGAAGCTTCGTAACTCTGATATTTCTTTCACATAAAAAAACTAAAGGGAGAAAGTCTTTTTGTCTATTTTGCTGGGAATTTCTGACCTGAAATCAAACCTTAAGACATGAAAAGACATTGTATTGGTTCTTGGGACAGCCTGCACAGAGCTCCCTGCAGGATCAGGGCCTTCATTTGAAAGTGATAGAAGCAGAAGTATGTCATTTAGGACCTAGTTTTATTCATTGCAAAATATAAAGGTGTATTTTCCTAAGTTTATCTTTACAAAGTTTTTTTTTTCCTGTTATTAGTTTCACTTGTTTTAATTTATTCACCCTCTAAGATTTTTTCTCTGCCACTTACAAGAAAAAGATTAATTCAACATTCATTTGAAGTAAAAATGCCAACTGCAAACTTCAGTTGCCTTATTTTATTTAGTCATTGAAAGATTTTGTGAATTTTGCATGTTAAAGTGTTTACAAAAATAATCTTCAATACTGCGATCTGATCTATCCAAGCAGACTCCACTGACTTCATCGGGTTTACCTGGACTAGTCAAACTGCACAAATTCAGTTCCTGCATTTGTACTCTGCCAGATTGTAAATACCACACTGAAAAGAAATCAAATATACCACTTGATCCATGAGAGATTATCCTAATATGATAGATGTGATAGATTTGATATGATCATCACCTACAGTTATGCTGCCCCAGCCCTGTTTTTGCAGTTTGTGGTTAACTGTCAGGATAAAGTGGCAACCAGGGTGAAGAAAAATCATTGGCAGAGAGGAGGTATCATTAATGTGGACTCTTGAAAGAAGGAAGGGATTTGCGGAGGCAGGCTTTTCTCAGGAGGAGGAAGACAGAGCAGGGAGGTATGGAAATGGCACTGGAGAGGTGGCAGTATAGGTCTCAGGCTTATGTCTGGGCTGTCATCTGTTTTGTGGTATATGAAAGCTAGACTGAATATCCAAGCGGGGATTTGATGTGCAGTCAGGCAAAAAGGGGTGAGTTCGGAGGAGAAATAGTTTGAATTTTTAAGTACTTGTTCATGTTATATTTTAGATTTATTTTTACTTGAACATAATAGCTTGTGTTTGCTTATCAGCACTACCTCCTGGTAGCTCTAGTCAACATCAGGAATCTTATTTTATCTAGCAGACACAGTACCTGCCCATGTCTGTGACCCTTTCCTCTGACTTGACAGGACAAGCAAAGAACTAGATTTATGGATACACAACTAACTCTTCTAGTTAGCAAGATCCAAGTTAAATGGCTGTTGCAGTCTTCTGGATCAACGATCTGGTGCTTTGCACAGAGGAGGTCTGTGACAAAGCCAGGAACTGAAGCCCAGTCTCCTAAGTCTCAGTCTGGTACTTTAGCTAGGAAGTTTCTGTTCTTGCTGTCTCCAAGAGCCCTCTGAGTAGAGGACATCATAGAAACAAATTCTTTGGTATCCTCCATAGCTCAATAGATAAGTGGTCAAATACCATTACAGATGATACTTACCTTTTGATGTCAAAAGTCAAGAGATGTAACAAAACAGGAAATTTGCACAAGGGTGATTAATTGCTATACTACACCAGAAGAATTCACCTCATTTTCATCCCACTACTCTGTGCCATCTTTCCTTGGATGCAACCAGTCCCAAGACAGCAATGTGCATATAGCTCATGAGGCTGCACGTGCATTGCTCATTGGGGTACGTGCTGGGAATATCCACACATTTGCCCACATATGTGATACAGGGATACCCAGAGCATACAAGCCCTCAGCTATTTCTAAAACAGACCATGTAACCCACTTCTGCTTTTATATATTCAGAGCTCACATTTTGACTCTGACAGTGAGTTAGTTGGTATATGACCTGTGCTATATGACAAGTCACTTATTTAATCTTTTCCTGCCCATTTGTAAATATGGAGGTTTTAAATACTTCATCTCTCGTACAGAGGAGGAGCTGTATAGATTACTCAACACATCACAAGCATTTGGAGAACTGTGGCAGAACAGTGCATGCTGCACAGGAGGCATTGGTTTTCTTACTGGCAATCCTGTACCTTCCACCAACAATAAATTCACTTTACACAGGGCTGTTGCAAATATTTCTAATTTAATAGACACTTTTCAGCTTTACCTTCTGCATTCCACATGGAGTAAGATGCAACTTTTACAGCGAACCTTAGTTGATTAATTACAGTTATACAGAAAAATGTGGACCAGTAAAGTACCTTCCATTCTTTTTTTACTTTGGATATATATCATTGTAACACTTGACTTCATGGTTTACTGTGTCCAGCAAAATTTGATGAGAAAAAGGAATCATCTGACTTTTCAAAGATGGTAAACAGAAACTGGGTCACCAACTAGCAGTTTAGGTGTAAACATACAACTTTTAGCAAAACAGGCTTATTTTTATTGTGAAAATTACATTTTCTTTAAACAAGAACTGCCTATGGAATTAAATGTCTTGACTTTCTGTGAAAGTCATATGAGAGATGTGGCTTCGGAAAACTGCTCAAAAATATACTTTAAATCATGTAAAGCTTTAAACTATGGGATGTATTCAGGTATAATTAATTGACCACGTTTTAGAATGAAGGAATAATAATTCATATTTCTCTTTAAAAGATAATGGTTGTTCAATTAAAGAGAAATCATCAAATGAAAGATCTCTGAATTGAAACCATCTCTGAATATATTTTAATTATGTATTTTTACCCTAGTTTCCTAAGGAAACAGAGCTTAGGTTATTGCACAGTCTGCCTGTCTGTCTGACTCAAATCAAAAAATTGATAAAGGGATAGAGGACTGAAATATTAAATACTTGCAAGCTGTGTGGAAATTGCTGTGTAATTAAAGAATCACAGAATAACTTTAGTTGGAAGGGACTTCCAGACGTCATTGGATCAACCCCCTGCTCAGAGAAAGACTGGGGTTATTTGGAGCTATTTGTTACATTGTGCAAAGGAAAACTGTGGAAGACCAGGGATATTGCAGGCTTGTGAGGGTTAGAAGATGTGAACAAATTCATAGGAAATGAGGCTCCATCTATCCCCCTACTTCTACGGCAAGTTGTTACAATTCAATACATGCATTGTAGCTGAAGAAATTATCTAGTTCTTCTAATTTTAACAACAGTTTCTGAATATTGCCTATTGCACTTCCTGTCTCACGTGCTCTAGGATGCTTATGATTATTTTCTTCCTTGCACTCAGCTTGAAGGTGTTCACAAAAGCCTGGTTCAGTTGGAAGGTCTCCTATTTCTGATTGTCTGCACTAATCTAGAGAGCCTAAGGCATCTAATTTGATTCTTTCACTCCCTAAATATGTGCATGGGGGTTCACCTTTCACTCTTTAGGCACAATGCAAGTCAGGTGGTGCTAGCAATGTGGCAAAGGATCAGAAGGACCATGAAAAAGGGAATGGAGAGCTTCTGGCAACAATGAGAATATTTTAACTTACTTTTATTACCGTAGATACAGTACTGTATCTACAGCACAATACTGTACTGTATTTGTGACCATGGATATGGATCTTGCTGTGCGAGATACCGTTGTATGTGGAATGAGGAGGCAGCACCGGTGGAATGGTCCACCATTGGACCATTCCAATGGAGGCAGCATCTGTTCTGAGGAGCAGATCTGAGGGAAGAGGGTTGCCAGGAAGGCTGGCACCTCCCCTCGGCCCTGGGAGCAACCTAAGAGACAAAAGCCAGGGAAGGAGGAAGAAGGAAAACTGTGAGATACAAGGATTCCCTGGTGGGGAAGGCACTTCAGCACACTTAGACTCTGCCTATATCTAGGAAATATGTACTGGTATAACTGTGGATATGGTCCCATCAGTGCAGACTCAACTTACTGAGGAAGCACAGTGCTGGCACAGAGGAAGCACAGTTGCATTAATGTATATTAATCCAGTCACATAGTAGAGTAAGCTGCACAAGTGGTAACCCCAGTTTTGCTGGTTTAGTGCATCTGTATTAAGGGTGTGTGCTGGTGTAATTGTCCTTCTGTCATTACACAGCTATACATTTTCTTAATTATAGACATGGCCACATGCATGCATTAGAGAGCACCGACTGCTGAAAGTATAGAGACTGGCCAAGAGTGGACATCTGCGCTGAAGGTAGGGGAGCAAATGGAGCCAACCAGGAAGCAAGGAGATTTCCTGAAGGAGTTGAGGAGCAGCGAGGAAACAAGCAGACTGGCAGAAATGTTTCTGGCCTAGCTGATCCTGTGGGGCAGAAGATGGGGCATTGGACTAGAGAGCATCCTGAGGTTTCTTTCAGCCCTGTTGCCTCAGATTCCCTCCCACAGTTCTCTCTGTGGTGGCCATCAGGCCCTGTCTGAAAACAGTGAGTGTCTCTGCACAGGGACCTGTTAGAGCAGTGGGTACAGGAGGGCAGTGGAAGGCTTCCCTGGCTCAGGCAGGCAGGATTGGGATCTCTCATCTGGAGGCCAAAAATGCAGTGGAGACTTGGAGCTCTGTCTGGTTCCTAAAGGCTCAGCTTGGCACGCAGGCAGATGAATACTGGCTTGTGAGTGTTTTAAAAATAAACAGACTGGGTTGGATTTATTTTTACTTTAGGGAGGCTCAGGAGCAGGTCAGCTTCACAAAACGAAGCCCATTTCTTCAATGGCATTTTAAAGATGATAGCACCTCTTTAACATCATCTCTCATTACTATGACTAATCTGGAGGGAATGCTGAGAGGCTGCAGCCAGTCTGACAGCCCTGTTGACCTAGGCAAGTACAAAAAAAGGAATCTCCCCTGCCTACTAATCTACGAATCCGCTTGGAGGATGAAATCCTTTGCTCAGGTGCAGCTCCACCAAATTCCCTGGTGCTTTGTGTGGGCATAAGGGCCAGAAGGCCTGGATTAGTTTACAGGAGGGAGGCCTAAATTTAGACACGATTCAATAAGTGGGTGTAGGAAATGAAAGGAAGGAGTGAAAAAAAGAAGGACAAGAATAAAAATGACAGAAATGTATACATAGACTGTGTTCATCATATCCCTGCTCGAGATCTTGATTTTTATTTTTTAAATATCAGTAACCCTTGTTGGGTGTTTGCCCAACTCTCCCGCATAAGGAATTTACCTTAAGAACTACAGTAGACAGGAAGGATTTGCAGAGGGATGTTGCGGCCTTTGAGGATGGGGTGAACAGTGTATTAAGAAAATATAAGGTACTTATGAGACAGCTGGATAAATAAATGATTGGTTAGCACTGGTGGAGTGGAGGCTGGGTCAAATCCTGGCAGGAAAAATATGGCCAAGTGGTTATACAAGGAGGACCTAAATGGGGAATGTCCTTTCTTTTAAAGGACAGAGCTTTCGTGTGTTGTACTGGAGAGAGGTGAATGGCAGAAGGTTTCAGAAGGGAGTGGCAATAGGCCAGAAATATTTAGCAGCAGTATTTTGAATGTAGCTGGGATAAAATGTTAGCATATGTTGAGATCTAGACCTCACCTTAGGCTTGGCAGTAAGATTTGTGCTTCCTGTCAAGAAACAATCAAATCACAATGCTATAATCACTGGCCTGACTGTATAAAATGCTTACCATTTAATTATTTCAAAAATACATTTGAGATGATTATATACACATACGTAAAATTTACTCCCTCTTAAATATAAGTACCTGTACCCACTTTCAATAGATTTTTTATGCATAGCTATTTTCACAGAATATAAATGACCCATTTTCACATGGTTCTTCTCAACATTATAGGATACTTTAGATTGTAATGTATCTGGAATCCGAAAAGATAAAGCTCATTTATATCAGGAATATACAGAAAGGATGGTACTTGATTTTGATATACCATCTTCAAAACTGATGATACATTGTTTCTGCATCCAGCTAATGACAGAGAAGTTCCCACCTCTTTCTTCCATACTAATGTTTCCACAACAAAGGATTTGTGCATGCATTTTGCATGGCTTCTGTTCCTCTAAAATAGTGGGAATATCCAATGGTTTTGGAAAACGTAGCTACCTTAAAATGAACTGAAACTCAGAGAAGCTTTCATAAGTAAAAGAATGTTTTTAACACTTACGATAAAACTGGCTTATGGTTGACTTTAGGGACTTTTTCTTTTTCTTTGTAATAGTGGAATTATTTTCCTCAATTGATCTTGTCCACAACCCTGGTGTCTGTGGCTGAAGAATCGGGTAAAATCAGCAGCTATCTTCTTGTTGTGACATACTGGTTCGTCTTGTATTGGGAATCACTTGTGGAAGAAGGATGAAGGGATGAGTTTAAACTTGTATATGATTTAGGAGGTTGGAAGGGAAGTCATTAGGAACGAGCTAATGACAGGGAAGGACTGGCAGCGAGGAAATCCAAAGTTTAGGACATCAGGAAACTAAAGATATGTGCATCAGTCTCTGTCCTAATCCTGATCCTAATCCCCCTCTTTTGGAGAGATCATGTAAACCCAGGTTTAGCAGACTGGTCATGTTTTTGCCTGTGTCAATAGCAGGAAAAGATTTGTAAATGATTTTTCTTTAAACAGGGTTTGAGGGAAGGAGAGTCAACAGCAGGGAGAGTCAGAGTCTCTTTTTGAGAAGGCAAGCTATCAAATTAACCTAATCTTCCCATTAACATCCTCAACCTCCCTTATTTTCCCTCTTTCCAGCCCTGGGTTTCTACTGTTTAATGCGGGGCTTCAGACTTGGGAAATCCTTTCCCTCTCCCGCCCACCCCTGCTTGCAGACTCGTTTTGCTGAGAAGGGACCAGTTGGAGCCCAGGCAGGCCAGTTTATCCCCCAGTTTGGTTCAGATTTACTCATCTCATGAAGTGGAAAGATAAACCACAAAGGGGGAAGAGCACGTAGGTCACTCTGTGCCCTTCCAGTCAGCGTGCGACTGTCCACCAGGGCACGTTTTCAGTGCCTTCGGGCAGCCCAGCATGGTGTGCCCGGAGCACCTCCACTGAGAGACCTCCCCGCCGCCCGGGCTACCCGCGGCCGTGAACCGAGTTCTGGGCTATTTAACGCTACTCACTAGGATGCTCCCCTTTACCGACCCCCAACCGCCCTTCCTTCCCTGAGTGAGACTGCTCCTGCCGTTGCTCTACCTCCGGCCTGCATTATCCATCCACCCGCGCCCGCCCCGGCTCCTGCTGCCGTGGGGCCGTGGGTGGAGGGCGCGATGCCCCGCGGAGGGCCTGTCGCGAGAACCGGCACCCGGCCGGGGGATCTAGTTTGGGCCACGTCTGGGGTCAGGCAGGGCCGCCCGCCCCGTCCCCGTCCCCGTCGAGCTCGGCGGCAGCACCGCAGCCGCGGGCAGGGCCCTCAGCGGCACCACCACCCCCCGGGCCCGCGGGGGCAGAGGGGCCCCGGGCCCGGCACGAGGCCGAAGCCGAAGCCG
>NW_020447253.1:866346-921418 GCF_003343035.1 Apteryx rowi
GCTCGGCTGCCCTCGCCGCGTTTCGGCCCGGCCCGGCCCGGCCCGGCCCGGCGGCCCATTGTACGCCGGCAGCACGCAGCGCGCCGCTCGCCATTTTTAATTAACCCTCGCGGAGGGCTGTTCAGAGCCGCGGCTGCGGCCGGGCCTAGCGCGGGGCGGCGCGGGCCATGTGTGGCTGCGGAGCCGGCGGCCCTGATCCTGCACCGTCATGCAGTTGCGCCGCTCTCACCGGGGAGGCAGTACGTTTGCAGGCTGGTTTTCTACTTCTGTCCGGCGGAGTCCCTCGAGTGGCCCCGCCAGCATTTTCACGCTCTGCCTTTATTTGTTTGTTTGTTTATTCCCCCTGTGTACTGCACCTTACCCGTGTGTCCAACAATTTAAAAACAATTTGGGGCAGACGCACGGTGGGATTTTATTTCATAAGCAAAGGGTAGTCACGCTATGCTGTTTGTACCGATGGTGTTTGACTTGGAGGTCAAAAACACCAAACTACTTAAATATTGCTTAGAACGTCTGGTTACGAATGCAAATATTCGAATGAACACTAACAAAAACATTCACGGACACAAGGTATTTTCCTTGGGAAGCATGACAGTTGATTCAGCAAATGTAGAGTTTTACTTTAAAATATGCATTGAAATTATGAATAGCAAAGGTATTTTAGTGGAAGTTTGTCATAGTGACTGTGAGACTAGATTTCAGGATTAAAAGGTCATTATATAAAGCCTTGCGTTTTTAAACATGAAGCTTTATTTCATAAAATAATAGTTAAAACTTATTTACTGTTGGAGCGACTACATCTGTGTTTCTTGTTTTAGAAAAATCTCTAAATTGGCATTTATGTAGTATATGGCAAATATATACAAGAAACTGGTTTAAAAAAATACCTCATATCTGTTTGTATGTGTGCATGCACATTAAGGCCCTGTGTGATATAGTTTCCAGCAGATTGTTTGATAGCCTTTAGCAGTTTGCCCTTTTCCAGTATTCAAGTCCTTTAGAATACTGCCTGTATGTAATGTTTCTTTGATTTTTTTTTTTTTTTTTTTTTAATGGGCTTGATGCTCTACCGTGCTGGGCACACTGTGAAATGCTGAACGTTTTTGGTCAGTTTAAGGTGTTCAGTACTTCTTTGGATTGCGTCCCCTCTGTCAGTGGGAAAACAGAAGTCTGAAATATAAGCGGAAATCCCTTTGATATTTGAGGAAATCTTATGCTAGTGGCCACCTCCACCCGGAAGAGTCCGTGTACATATTAACTCTGAGAAATCTTAATAGCATTATCTCAGAAATCTATTTGAGTTGTGTTAGGCAATACACAGCTGATTCAGAGTGATATTATTAACTTACTAATTTGTGAGAGCTTATTTAACTGTCTCTTTATGCAAGAAAAGTTTAGGTTTCAGAGTTTTTTGGAATGCTTGATCTTTCTGAGGAATTTGCGTTAAGTTTACCAGATTGGTGAGGTTAGATTCTTGCTACTTTTTTATTAAAAGTTGATGTCGTAGGTGTGTATTCGTTTATTGTACAAAACAGTGTCTGTCTTGTTATGTATGGGTGTTTGTGCTTTAGTTTAAAGCAGTGAGGAAAATGTTTAATAACATGTAGTTAGCTTAATTTTAACATGCATAAAACAGTGTCAAATGCCATTCTTCACTGAATGATCACATTAGATTTAGGAGGTATGTGAAGAATGTACAGTGGAAAATTGCACATCTTGATTTTGAATTACGTGAAGGTTCACTCTATTCTGTATGCAGCTGTACTAGATGAACAGTTTGAAATGAGTGGAATAATTGTTTTAGAAGTAGTAATAAGAGTGTGGAATTAAACTCTTCTGAATTAAACTGGATGTGATATTTTGAGTGTCTGCTCTCTTGTCCCTTTCCCTACTGACCAATTTGCTCTTCCTTGACCATCTTTTGGACGGTTGATATAAATGAAAGTTGTACAAGACAGGGCTATCAGACTTCAGGAGAGAGGAAGACATTCACTTTAAAAAGGAGTAGTACTTAATCTGTGCAGCATGAAGGAAAGAAGCAGTGATAGCCTTGATCAGGGGCAGGTATCTACTCTGTGGGACCATGTGTGATACAAGCTCCCCTACTTGCAATGCTTTAGCTAGAATGATGTTGTATTATGAATTGCCTTTCTGTACGTTTAGTCTTCTGTTACTTGTGGGTATTGTGTTTGTAATGAGCTTTATTCATACTAGGTTATGGCGGCAGTGATGCATGGCAAGAGAAACTTTTAAATTTGAGGTCCGTTTTTTGGGGGGGGGGGGAGTAAGTTGCTTCCCTTTAGTTGAAGGCAGTTGCTTCCATAGCTGAGGATAAAGTTGGACAAATGTATCATCTGCTGCTGCTCATTCTCATCCCCTGTATCACCCCAGCAGTTCGGCTAGTGCAGCTCTTTGTGATTATATAGTGATCAAAATTAAAAACAGAACAAGATTTTTATGTAGTTCTTTTTTTTAATTTTTAATTTGGTGCATACTGCAGCCTCATTTAGTGTTGTACGAATGTGGTGAAAGTTTGGCACAGGGGTGGGGAGGAACAAGAAGGGCTGCTTGAGCTGGCATGGATACTGACAGTTATCTTGGCCAAACAGTGTCACAGGTAATGGGTTTTGTATGTACCCCCTGCTCACTGCTGCCTAAAAGCACATGTTTGTAGCCAACATGGCTGCTTCACATCCAACAGCCTGGGAGTATGGACATGAGCCTGCCTCGGTTTTAGAAGAACTGACAGCTTGTGGCAGCTACTAGTATATTACCCCGTCGAAATTCTGAAGAGTTTATTTGCCCATAGACTAACTTAAGTTTATTGGGGGAAAAAAATAATAGTTTTTCTATACTCTCTGTAAGTTGCTTTATTGTGCAAAGAACGACAGCTATCTGTTCAGTTACTAGTGAGCTGTTCTATAAAGTAGCATTGAATCTCAGTCCAGATACGGTATACATACTTCCTCTGTAACTTCTTTGCACAAATATATCTAACTCAACTTCAAAGAACTTAGCTTAATACAAATCTACAGTTACGTATTTCGTAAAATGCTTTCATTCCTTCCACGGAAAGTCTCTTTTGCAGCTTAAAAACTGTAGGTTTCCCTTGTTTATAGCTTGAATCTTCCTCTTTGTAGTTTCAGCCCTTTGCCCTTAGTTATATACTTGTGTTTCACATTATGGAAAAGTTTTTTTGGATGTAGCAAGCACATGCTTACCAAGAAAGTATCTGTGAAAACTAGATGATTGGTAATTCAGCTTGCAAACTTAAATTTTCTTTGTATCAGCCCTGCATCCTTTCAGATCACTGCTGGGTTTTTTGAGCTTTTTGCTAGTTAGGGCAATTTAGAATTGAGATTTGAATTCCAGGTGAGTTGACACAAGATATTTAGAAAGAACAAGAAAAAATATTTTTGACAAGTTGCTCTGTGTGGGTGTGTATGTGAAAAGTTTAAAATTACCCTTTTTTGCAGTTTCTGCACAATTGAAAGTTATACCTAGTTTGCTTTTCACTGATATTTTGATCACTACTGCCAGCATTTACTAGATTTCTGTCCCACTGTGTAATATTGGTCTTGGGTACATTAACTTATTTTTTTGCTTGTCTTCTGAATGGTTACTTCCCTATAATATTTTTTCTTCATTAGCATTCTCAGTTCCTGGCAATTTAATACAATTTGCATGCATAACATACTGTTCATTCCATTTTTTTGCTTTGGATAATATAACTAATGGAACTGTTTTTGTTTGTGGATGATGGTCCCCATTTCTGAAAGAAATCCTGCCCTGGCTAGCATTTTATGTTTGGAAGGGCTATACAAAACTGTCGTGGTGACACTTAACTCTGGGCTTTTTTTAATCGTTTGGAGTTAACTCAGGACTGCTTCCTCTTTGTCCTGCTTCTCTGCTTTTCTCCTTCTGAAGGCCTGTATCCTCCTCCTCCTTTTTTTTTCTTTCCTTTTCCCCCCTGAGCTCCTTTACTGTCTTCTATATTGCTGCTAGCCAAGTGGTGATAAAATGTGGCTGTATGTTTGAAAGGAGAATATCCAGCCTAAAGTCATCATGTGAACGTGGGTATTTGCTTGTTTATATGTTCTCCTTGCCCCTTCCCCTCCCAGCCTTGACATTTTTCCATGAAATGGATGATGCTCACGTGAGGGGGGATAAAAATGCTGATGCAGCAGACAACAGCCAAAATTAAGTTGATGCTGAGGTTTAATGTCTATACCTAAGAGTGAAGAACCGGGCCTGGTCTCGTTCCCACTTTCGGTAATATTTAGTAACTCTGGAGACAGCACACTTGGCCTTGGGAAAAGACGTGCGTTGCATCATTATCAGGTAGCTGTTGCCTGCCAGCTGAGAGCGCAGCATCAGTACCGTACCTGGGTTTGCTCTGGGTGCTCCTCACGACCTGAGCCATAAACAGATGGTCAGATCTAGTAAACTTCTGTGAGGGAGAAGTGAACTAAATGAAATATTGGAAAATGTAGGCAAAATTCAGAAGGAAGTAGTTAGCATACTATTCAAGATGAATGATATACATATTTTTATATCAGACGACTTTACTCCATTCCGGTTGTTGCATGGTATTGACTGAATTCAGAATGGAAGTAAAATGAGCTGCCGATTATTACTAGGTCACTGTGCTAAATAATGTAGCAGATCATGTATGTAAAAGTAATATAACCCCAAACTTTAAAACATGCAAAAAACACACTTGGAGATAGTTGTTTGAGACTGTTTGGAATGAATCAGTTTCATACCCACAGAATAATTTATCACAGGTAAATCTACAGAGTGCATCCAGCCTGTAGCAGTTAAACCAGTTTAGCCAGTACATCTTGCATGACATCATTCGATATTTGGGGTAAGGGTGAAAATGAACTGGTTTAGAGCTTGTGAAGCATCCAATTTCTCTTAAATGATTATAAATTTAGAATAAGGCATTGTTTGCTTTGGGTTGTGCTGTGAGGTGCCCTAGATTAGTTGATTTAATGCAACTTTGTATCTAGTGTCTGTTATGAGTTGATTGTGAAGGAGTAAAGTATTGGATGGCTTGCAATAGAAGATACAAATAATTCACAGAAAGTGTCTTGCTTCTCAAATATATTATCTATATTATATATAAAATTTGGTATATGCTGGTTTGACATTATCAGCAGCACGATTAACATTTATTATAAGGTGGCTTGGCAAGTAGAATGGGGGCTGGCGACTGGTGTGTTATTTGTCAAGTTATTAAATACCCAGGGTTGTTCTCCAAAAACATTTTTCTTGGTTACTTATGTTATTTAATGTATTTTGCTCAGATGGTTTCAGTATTGTAATTTGATACACTAGCAAAAAGCTATATATTTGTGGAATAAAAGTGCACATAATCACTGGCAACTGCTGTATCATAATGTATCTGTGCATATTGTTGCAGGTTTAGACTTACCTCTGACATTTTAGTATTTCTGCTAAGCCCTTTTTTGACCTAGGCTTGCTGATTATAGTAAAACAAGCTCTGTAACTTTAGAAGCATTGAGAGAACAGAATGGATTTTGAATGACTTGCCAGCAAAAGGAAGAACGCTCAGCCTGGAAGTACTATTTTATTCTAATTTGAATTTCCTTTGCATCATTAAGAGGCCGAGATTTTGTCAACTAGAAGTAATTCAGCTTATAACCAGCTCTGGAAATTGATAGATGGATTTTGAAAATGATTAAACTGTGCTGAATATTTGCAGTTTGGCAAAGACCGTTTTAGCATATCTTTTGCCATAATACCTAGGGATCTTTGGGTTACTCTTCAGAATACAAAAACACATTTAAAGACTGTCCTGTATTAGATATAATATGCAACTAGAACAACACAACTTGATTGTTTGGCATAAGAGCATGTGTATTTTTTTTTTTTTTAAGCCAAATCCCTTCCAAAAATATGTGTAAATGGTAAATTTTGGTAAAACTGTCAAATTCTGTGATATAATCAGTATAACATATCTCAGTTTGTTTTTAATTGATATTTGGCAGCTGTTTTAAACATTACTGGAATAAGTTCCTCCTGACTCATTTAATCACGAAGATATAAACAAAAATTTCATGCTTTGTAGCGACTATCTTCAAACATTTTAGGAAAATGGGGGCATTCAGCATCTGCAAACCGGGAGTTCTGTCTGGCTGCAGCTGTGAAGTGAGCTCCAGAGCACCCGCTCCTCGGAGGAGATGGGGCACCAGGAACCTCCTGTTTAAACTGGGCAAGAGAAAACACCAGCACCTCAGCTTATTTTTGTGTATGCACAGGTAGATAGACAGTATTCCAGACATCACAGTTCTGAGCAACGTAAGGCTTTCCACATCAAAACCAACATCTTGACTCACACTCTGAAGCATATTGCCAGCCAGTGTAAGACAATGTTGGTAGTGAGCTGAAATGTTTTATGAGAGAAAAATTCCAAATCAGTTCCTAAAACTATTGCAGAAGTTGTTTACATCCTAGGAGAGGTGATGATTTTTTTTAATGTAATCACACCAGTTTGATATGGGACATCATAGAAGTACAGGAGGACATAACTCAGAGCTTTACTTTTTTTATCTTAAGTGATTGAATGCATTAATATAGAGCTCACTTTAAATGTATAAATCTGGCAAGCATTCTTAAAACCGTTTTTCATAATTTCCCTTTTCCTGGTGTAAATAGAAAAGATGTGTAGGAGTATCATTGGTAAAAGGGTTTACCTTAGCTTTACGCTTGCTCTTGTGGTGTTTTCGCTAGGTGCAACAGAAAAAGAATGTTCTAACGAAATAAGAAATCTCCAGCTGTGCGCACACATTATTATTTCCAACATTGTTGATGGAGATTTTGATAAAAGAATGAGAATGCAAAATCCTTTTAAAATTTGGCAAAGATTTTAATTCCAAATCCATCATAATGGACCAGTATTATTCCTTTTAAATCTTTAGATCAGGAATCAGTGGTGTAAATTTATTTCATAAAGTGGCTAATTCTTGAATGAATGATGTACAGAATTTACATTTATAGTAAATATATTAGTAATTGAGCTGATACATATAAACATTAAGAGAAGTGAAATTATATTTCTGCTTTCTTAAGAAGCCCACTTCCCAATGTAAATTACTTTGTGACTTTATAGGAATTATTTTATTGTAAATCTTGTTTCTGAGCTATGAAAATGTTGGATAAGTTGTGGGTTCCATTCCATGTGGACGAGTTCCCCGTGCCATAGCCAGGCTGGTGGTCAGCAGTGGTTCTGGGCTGTTTGCACGCTCTGGGGGAGTCTGAACTCCCGACTGAGAAGGAAGCAATCCTGCAAGGGCGCCGAGACAGGCATTGCTGCACAGGCCTGATGCTCCCTTGTGCTTACAGTCTGCCCTTCATCCCTCAGGAGGGGACAAAGACTTTTGGGGACATGTTTTAAACTTTTAAATATTCTGCAGTTCTCCCACTGCTCTTGAAACGGAGCTGGGAAGTGGGGGACTGTAGCTTGTAGATTCTGGTTTGCAAGTCATAGGATCAGAAAGGCTGGCCATGCTGGGCCTGGTGTCTGTATTTGCATGCACTGCTGTATGCATCACTATTTTAAGCATCAGCGTAAAACCATTACTGATCTGTGTCCTGTTAGGCTACCCTTGCCCCGCATGACTAGAAAAGTATCTGTGTTGAATTGCACTGATGTCGATAGCGCTATACAGTATTCCAACAGCAACTTGTTGCATTTTGTTGTATTGATAGTCTGGTTATTGTAACAGAATGGAGAGGTTCCTGAGTGTCTGGGGAGCGAGCATGGGTTTTTTTGTTTTGTTTTATTTTGTTTTCTCTACCTAGAGATACACTTTGTTCCAGACAGTCAGGACAGTTGACAGTCTTGGTACTGGGGGAAGGTAGTTTATGTACCATCTTTGTGTTTGTTCAAGAAGAACAGGGGTAATTACATTTGAAGGTAGGGAAAAACTTGCATGCTTCCTTCCTGCTTGTAAACCCAGGCCCTTTTCCTAATGCAGCCAGCTCGTAGCTGTTGCTGTTCAGTAGCCATGAAATTTATCTCAGTTATGTACTACCAGGATATTTCTGGTAACCATAATCAGCTAACAGTTTTTAGACAGAAGTTTGCCTTCACAGCATGTCTTATCTGTTCTATTTAGATAAATGGTTGATTTACTTGTGTTAGAGATTTTAGAGATGTCTAGATACTCGGATGCTGCTTTACTAGATTTACAAGCTTCAAATTCGAAGACAATGTCAGATGTACTTTTTTTTAAAGGAGGTTCTTAATTCTGCATCTGCTTGAGCACAGACTGTGTGAATCCCATTTTATTGTTCATTAAATCAAGGTAAGGGTAGCTGGACTTCCTTCTTCATTGGGGTAGCAGGGAACTGACCTCTTCCAAAGAATTTTTCACCTGAGTAAGTGTTACATGCTTAAAGATTTTGAGGGATGTGCCTGATTTCTGGAGGATAGTTGATATAAGTTTGAACACACAAGTAACTAAAATCTGCCTGTAAGTTATATGCAATGGGTCATAAAGACATTACCATGTGCAAAACCCTCTTGGCTAGTAGCAATTACAGTAGTTTTGTTTCACAATTTTCTTCTTCTTTCTTTTCCTTCTTCTCATTCTTCTGGGGGGGGTGTGTGTGTGTGTGTCTTTTTATCTCCTCTGTTTCACTCTGACTTTGTTTCAGATTCTGCCTGGAGTTCAACCCGGGGCCAAAAAACAATCACCTTAAAAAATAGTATAGCACTTTGCAATATTGCCCTCATGCCATAAAGGTAGTAACCATAAGTGGATTTCTTTTCCCTTTCTTAAAGCCTTCTAACAGTTTAGGAATTAAAAAGGAGAAGCAGTTAAAACAGAAGTATTTGCCAGAAACTGAAACTTACTGATTTGCTTTAAAAAGGCAATGCATTCTAAAATCTTAACTGATTGATTTGATAAAAATTTGTTGTTTCTTCAGATTTATTGCTTCAGTTATATATTGATTTGCAGATATTTTATTGTTCCCTGCAAATTTGTCTTGTCTTTTAACCTGTTCTGTTCATCAGGTTTGATGCTTTGGTTTACACACTGTTTGTGTAAGTGTGCCTTTCAAAGTCGTAAAGGGTTGGCTTGGGAGGCATTGGATCCGTGTTATTCGAAAGGATTAGTGGGGTCTCCCTCTGGAGCAAAGTTGTGCAATTTCTTTACTTACCAATGGATCTCTGCTTGGGAAGTCATCTCTTGATCTTGATAATAGCATAGATTGGTAATTGAACCTTCAGGTTAAGGGAAAAAATATTTAGAAAGTTGCAGGAGAAGTGGATCTAGTTTCATGTTTGGCAGTTGCTTGTTCATAAGCAGACCTGTTTATGCTTTATTCTGTCTGCTCTGCTTTGCCAGAAGAGCACTTTGTGTGGCTATACCATGAGACTGGTGGTTCTGCAGCCTGTTCCCGTGCGGCTGAATGAACAGCTGTATTGGCTCAAGCGGAGGGAAGGGCCTAGAGGTGTGAATGAGTTTGAGGACTGTGTGAGTTGGCATTGGCACTGAAGAAATGCATATGGAACCACAGCATCTGTCTTCAGACTTGTAAACGTGGGATAAAATCACTTCAGCTTTATTGGTCAGTGACCTCTCTTGGTGGATTAAGAAAACATTCTAACTAATTCTTTAAGACCTTTCAGCAGCCTTCAGTATAATGAACCGAGAGGTGTTAACATTAATGCGATGAGAGACAGAGCCTTAAGCGGTTCTAGTCAGTAAGTTTATCTGTTGGTCATCTTGCAAATTGTGCATGCACCAGAAGCATTTGTATAAACATGCATTGCAAATTAATAATAAAGAATAATCAACATTTAGGTACTTAGTGGCAGCTTTGAAGAGCAAAACTAAAGTCAAATCCAAAAACCAGTATTGGGTTGCTTGAAGTACAGCATAGTCAAAGTCTGAACAGGAGTCGCAGGACCCTTCCTAATGGTTTATGTGCCCATATGTGTAAAAGCATGCTTTTGCTAGTAAAGTTATACAGGTAGCACTGAATTCAAAACTGAACACAACATTCAGGCCTATTTTATTCGAGAACATTATTATTGTTACCCAACTTCTGCTTAAATGTAATAGCATAAGCCCATTCACACATAGCAGATCTGCATTCGAGGCCTCTGTAATCAGAGATGTCGGACATCTCCCACGTCCACAGTGTGTCTCTAACTGGTACGGTGTCAGGTGGTTGTGCAGCGGTCCAGCTACCAGAGTGCGCAAAAAAGAGGACGATTCTAACCCCAAACTGCAGGGAACGTCTTGAATTTTGGTCAGGGCACATTACCTTAGTTATTCTATCAGATGACTTCTTAAATGCTCCTGGGAGCCAGGACAAGGGTTTGGGTGTAGTTCTGTATAACGCTGCTCCAGAGAAAAGGTGTATTCTAGAGGAGGTCTCGACCTCTGCCTTTTGCCTCCTCACTGGTACAACACAACTGTTTGTGGAAGCACTTAGTAAATCAGATGAATGAAGAGACCTGAATTTAAAATAACTTCCTTATTTTGGGTTTATTTTTAACCTCACTCAGTTCACTGATCTTGTTTACTGTTTGGCCCCACAAACAGTTGGGTCAGATTGAGTGAAGAGGCAGGAGGGATTGAAAACTCTTAAGCCTTTAATATTTTTTCTTTGCTTTTCCCCCTCTTCCCCCCACCCCGCTGTATTCTGTTTGACACCAGGGCCTGTCTCCCCAAGAAGGGAGACAGGGATCTAGCAAAATTTTAAGGAAAAGTATGTAATCAAAGCTTGCACAACTTTCAGTGCTGGTCTTACCTGATCTTACCATTATAAAAATTGTGTGCTGATCAGATGCAAACCACTTCTGGGGATGCTCTTGTTCCCACTGCAGGCCTCACTCTCAGTATCCTCCCCCTCGGTTATTCCATGTAGCTAAAAATAGTCTCTCGCATTTTCCAACTTGAAGACACATCTGAAGGATCTTCAGCTTTCTCACTTGGACTAAGTGGGCTGCTATTTTCTGATTTATGTACATACTAAAATCTCAAACAGTTACCTCCAATCATAATCTAAATGTATTTGCTGGGTTTTTCCAACCTCTTGTCCAAACTAGCTTTTCTTTTGGTGTTTTCAGTCCTCATCAGCACAGCAATAAAAGTTTCAAGGTCACGTTCAGATCGGGACCTAGTGCTTATTGCAACTGTCTTCTATCAGCCAAGATGCCTGGCCGGCTTAATGGTCCTGATTTAAACAGGAGCCGCTGGTTTATGAAATGTAATTGGATCACACAACAGTTTGCAGTAAGCCTGTCAGAAGAAATTTGAAGTTAACCTGTTTCATTATCAGCAAAATTTGTAGGAAAATATGTGCAATTTTGGTCATTCTAAGTTCAGTTTAACTATACCTTTGCATTGTTAGCATTATGGTCATAGGTTAGACTTAAGAATACAAAGGTGGCTTAATGCTGGAGCCAAATAGTAAATAGTTCTAGTTAGTATAGCTTGAGGAAAATATTGGCAGAGATTAAGATTAACTGGGTAAATGATAATTTTTGAGCTCTCATTTTAATATAGCTTGAAATGCATATTAATCACCTCAGATGTATGCTTTATTAAGTCAAAGGGTAGATGTGCAGTAAAAGTATTTGAAGTTTTGGCAGGATACAACTTTTGTAAGTAGAGAGATTTGTGTTTGTGTTTTCTGATTTAAGAACATTTTTGAAGTAATTGGAATTGTTGAGTAATTTATGGGTCATTCCTACCCTGACTGTTGCATACTGTGAACAGCTAGTTAATGCCCGAGTGTTATAAAACCATTCTTGGTGGCAGTGTTGCATTGTTGATTTCTACATCATGCTCAGAAATTTTCCAGAGGAGAAGTGTAACTTGCTTCTACAGTGGGAATGGGTCGCTCATCCATAGCCACGTGGTGGGCTGTGTCAGTTCATCTGGCAGTAACCTCTTTCCCTAGGGGCAATTCTGGGGATGGCACACTTTATGCCACTGTATTTCCTAGGTGAGAGTGAGCGAAAGGTGGCAGAAGGTGTGCTGTGGGGAAAAAAGAGCTCCTGGAAATAGCTCCCTATTTCCAAAATAATTTGTCTGTCCTCCATCCTGGTCCAGCTCAGAAGAGAGCCTGGAGAAGCGGGCAACTGCAAATGACCTGCAGTTATGTTTCTAGCACAGTAGCTTGTGCTTGGTTGAAGCCTTGTATAGATGCTCTTTAGACCTGAACAGGGAAGAGACTGAAGGGGATCTGTTTTTTCCCACCCATCGCCACTGGGAAGACATCGTGTTAACTGCCTGTCAGGCAAGGGTGGCACCAGGGCTCAAAGGGGTAGCACAGAATTTTTAGCACTATACTAATGTCAGATGTTCAGTTTATATTCAAAAGATAGCTGTGTACTTGATTATCTTGATTTGGGCATGAATTTTCTGGGAGCTGGAGCACTTCCCTTGCCCTACCACATTTCTCCCCCACTTAAATTTTGCTCACTGAGATCTGTAAGTGTAGGTCATATGTTGTGGTTGAATGTGTGCAGGGCACACCCCAGGAGCTGCGCAGCAGTTGGATCTGTCCCTGTTCTATTCACTAGGAGCAAAAGAGGTTTTAAGATGATATTTTAATGTTAGTTCAATACTTGGCTATACCTGAATAACTTGGTTTTTGGCCTCTCCAGATTTTTAACCACTTGCTCTCTTGTAAGGGTTAGGAGAAAATAAAAATTACCGTAGATAAGCAGCTTGTCGTAGTGGTGAGAAGTATCTTCTCCTTTCTCTGGAATTCTACCAGTTTTTAGATGTGTTTTTCAGGCAAAAATGATCAAATATAGGGATTAGAGATAGGTTGCCAGAACTACACTGAAATGCATGTTACTATTACAAAAAGTAATAAAGTGATAGTGCAGACAGCAATACATGCCACTGGCGGTAACGACTCGTCTGTGTACACCACGTATATGCTATGATTTCCGCGATCCTCCATTTATTTCTGAACAAAACTCAAAAATGCCATCATAGTCTTGAAAATGCATAATGACCTAGGACACGTGCTTCAGAAAGAAATTTGTCTACTGATTTTTCTGTTTCCACCTTAAGATAAAGCCTCGCAAAAGTTGTGAACCTGCATAGGCAGCGATTCTGATTGATCAATGTTGAGAAACTATATTGCCAGCATTCAGATTGCTGCTGGATAGATCTCTAGCCGAAATCTGCCTGTACCAAGTATACTAGGATATGAATTAAAGTATAGTGGTCATTTCTTTCATCCCAAATAAAGCATTCATGTAAAATGACTGCTCTATTAAAATAAAAATTCCCGATGTGTCTGGCTTTACTCCTTACTTGCAGCACAGAAAGTTAAAAGCTGCTTTTTGTTTGACCCAGTTTTGTATTTATTTGCATATTGGTTAAAATTGATAATGTAACAAATCAAATGAAAACTTTACATGTCCAGCAATCTTTTTTCATGCTCAAAATGACATTCCACTCAAATATTAAATATTTCTACACTAAACAAATTATGTTCTTTTCCAGGTAAATAAAGTATATATATCCCTAGAGCAGTAATTGTAGCATGCGGTTAGTACAGAATCACCGAATGGTTGAGGTTAGCTGGGACCTCTGGAGATCGTCTGGTCCAACGCCCCTGCTCAAGCAGGGTCACCTAGAGCAGGCTGCCCAGGACCGTCTGGGCGGGTTTTGAATATCTCCAAGAACGGAGACTCCACAACCTCTCTGGGCAACCTGTTCCAGTGCTCTGTCACCCTCACAGTGAAGAAGTTTTTCCTCATGTTCAGACAGAACTTGCTGTGTTTCGGTTTGTGCCCGTTGCCTCTCGTCCGGGCACCGCTGAGAATACAGCTTAGGCAATACTGTCATTTAACAGCCTGTTTGAACAGGGTGCTTCAGGATCCCATAGACGGATCTTATGATTTTTCTAGAGTGCTTTGTACACCAGGATTAAGGGGTTTAGTTTGCATATGTGCAAGTGGTTTTTTATGTTTGTTTTGTTTTGTTGTGTGTGGTTTTGGTTTTTTGGGTTTTGTTTTTGTTTTTGTTGTTGTTTTTGGTTTTTTGAGGCGTTTAGTGAATGGATCTGGGATAAATTTTCTTCTTTCCCCAGTAGTGGAATTCAGCACTCAGATGAATGCTCCGTGGGCAACTCAAGGCACAGAATGAGCCCAGAACTACTGGGCCTTAGAAGCTAGGTTATAGTTATAGTGACTTGAAATGCAGTCGGACTGCAAGAACACTACCCAGCGAGGTCTGAATTGTATTATGCGCTAAGGAATAAGCACTTTGGGCATTATAATTCTTACATGTATAATGTTCCTGTTTATCTGTGAAATTAATGAGAAATTGGATGCTAATATCATTGGGGAATAGAAAAGAATCAAAATAAAATACATTTTTTCAAAGACTTTTTAAAAAACAAATTTGGCTCTGAGTGCTGCATCTCCCAGGCAGCTATGATGGCAGAAGCAATAACAGAATCTAAACCCAGAACACTTATATATTGAAAGGTGTTTCGCTTTGTTCTGGGATCATGATTCTGTGTCAACATTTTGAAGCAAATATTTTAACAGAACAGAGGGGGTGTAGCGGTTAGTATGGTGAAGCAACAGTTTTTGTGCTGGGTTGTGCAATCCATTACAAGTTGTTGGCATACTGTTTCTCCTGTGTTCATGCAGTCTGGTCCTTGCAGTGGGCTTCCTCACTCCCGCCACACAGCTGAGTATGGGTTAAATCCCATGGCCTTGTCTTAAGAGGGGAATCCTATAGCTTTGTAGAAGATCTCTAGCAAAATAGCATCCCAGAGGTTATCGTCTGGATGTTTAGGGCAGTCTCTTGTTTTTCTAGGCTGTCCAAGCCAAAGCGAGGCAGACATTCTCTTGCCATACCTTTTGGATGTATGTCTTTCTCTGTTTTTGTGAGGTTTTTTTGGTCTTAAAAGGGTGCTGAAAATGTGTCAAGAGTAAAGAACCATAGGAACATAAAACACCTGGACTTGGCCTCATGAACTAGAACAAATCAAGACATATGTATGTTTAATTTCTTTATTTTTGCATTTTGATGATCAAAGAGTATAATAGGAAGAAGAAAGTATACCTGCTAGTTAAAAATATAGAAAATGTATTGTGCTCGATTGGGTTTGTGAACGAGCTGAAACTGGTAAATATTCTCCTGTTATGTGTGCAGAGATAAATTTCCTTTTGTGTATCTTAACTGCTAAAAGTATGCCAGTGTTGTTCCCACCCTGATAAACAGAACATATTGCCACTTACTTGTAGGCACCTGGTTTTTTGGTTTTGTGGGTTTTCTTGTTTTCTTTTTTTTTTGGGAGGGGGGGGTAAGTGAAATAACTGAATACTGTATCAAAGCAGGTTTTCTTTTGTTGTTTTTTTTCTGGTCCTTGAGTGCAACTTCTCCTCCTTGATAATCTCCAGGAGAAAAAAAAAGCATTCTCTTTTCATTTTTAAGTCTATTTTGTCTTAATTCTTTATTGTCTTTTATATCTCTTATTATCCTTTATTGCAAAAGGATGACACACCTTTTCCCTTTTTTTCCTGAAAGAAAGTTTCCCATGTATATACTGAAGTATTCTTGTATGAATAAAAGTTGCAGCTAAGTTATTGCTGTTTCTGCAAATTGACCGTCTCTAATCACTCTTAAATCCTTGTCTTATTCTGACTTTGAGCAAAGACATTTGGGACTCATTTAAAGTTTGGGTCAGACCTGAATATAATGACATTTAAACTGGAGCTCTTGGCTTAAATTCGGGTCAGTTCAGGCTATTGAATAGTGACTTTTAGATGAGAAACTTTCAGATGATTCACACTAGTTGCAGATTTTTTTTTTATTGTATGTACTTCTATTTCTCAAGCAGTATCTCTTAAATTGTGTTCTGTCTGCTTCTGAAAGGAAAAGTATATCCTTATAGATTCTTCTTTCTTAACTGAAAAATATTTTGAGAAAAGAATCTAGAGTTCAGAAAGTGCCAGGAATTAGGTACTGGACAGTTTGTGGTATAACTCATCTTTAGATTTATTTCTCTCTCCTCCGACCTGCTGCCGTGCACCGTCTCCCCCTGCCCCGCTCTGCCAAGGAAAACTCTTCGGGTGCAGTTTTACATTTGTCCAAAAGTACCTGAAGGTACCCAAAACACTGACAGCACCTGTGGCATGAAAGGTGCAGCAGGAACAGTATGTGAACCAGGTAGATCAAAAGAAGAGTATGAGTTGTTGAGGGTTGTGTTGCAGCTGCGTTTGAGTAGCCACCTACTTTGTAATAGCTGAGGACGACACCGGCCACAAATGATACATTATTTGAGAGAACTTATGGGACTTATGGGTTTCCTGAGACAAAGGAAGAATCATTCATCATTAGTGGAATAAGGAATTTGAGATACAACTTAGTTCAGTGCCAATGTTTATACCAGCTTCTAGCCAGAGGCAAAGCAGGAAGATGGTAATTAATTTTGGAAGTCCTCAGAACTTGCTTCAGATGAGTGATACTAGCAGTGGAGCAAAACCAGAAATAGTCAGGAAGATTTTCCAGAAAGAACACTATATTGAGATTGGGAATATATTTGTGGAATTAGGATGTTTTGCAGAGCATAAAAAGATTTAATTCCCTGGGTGACATGCAGCAGTCAGCTGTTTAAAACACATTTCAAGTCTGTTTTGTTGCATTTAGGCTCTAAGAATAGTTACCCAGGATGCTATTGAAACACAATTTTGGAATCTGGCTCATAGAGCAACAAATAAAATGAAGTATGTAATAAATAGGAAAGTAAATACACGACAAAAATGTAAGCAGCGAGGTACAACTTCCTGTTGTTAATGTTTTTCCTCAAAAAAACAGTAGTTACGACTACTGCCACAGTAATTACAACTATTGCCACATGTGAGGTGACTAGCTTTTCAAAGAAAAAGGAGAAAAATTTTCTACCAATTTAGTTTTTTCCTGCCATTTCAGGGTAAAAAACTAAATTAAAGCTTTAACATGAAGGCCCTGAAGTAAAGAGCTAACTGTGTTTCACTGTATATGTATGAACGTTTCTGTGCTGCATCCAGGCGTGTTGGGGTAAGGCGAGAGCGTGGCGGGGGAAGGGGAGGCTCTTATAGAGTCAGGAGGGAACTGAAGGCCTTTGGGGAAAACACGGCTGTGGAGGGCATGAAGTGCTTCTAGCGCAGGAACAAGTTGGAAAGAGGGTTATGGAGAAATAATTATTTGGGATGGTGACACATGCGGGAGCTAATGAGAGAGCTGAAATATGCAGGAGCCCCAGCAGATAAAACTAACTCCATCTGAAGCAGCATCCCTCCACCCATCATCTGCCTGGCTGCACTGTAAGATGAAATCAAAATTACATCGGTGGAAGGTTTCACTTTTTTTGAATGTGACTCTGAAATTATTGTTTCTAAAATAGTTGTTTGCATTATTTGCATAAACCACATATTTTTGAAGTTCGCAGCTGCAAATGTTACTGTGTGATGTATATGGTTCGAGAAGCTGGATCTGTGATGAATTGTATTAAAGGCGACTGCTGCTTTACAGGAGATTTGTGTTTTATCGGTAGATATTTTTTATGTTTGTTTGTATTCCAAATAGCATGATTTTGGAGTCTTAAGTTTACCTTTTCTCAGCTAATGTGGGTTTGGAGGGGTACACAGTAGTTTTTCTTTGTGTCATTTATTTCAGTGCATTTCTCTTATGCTTCAAAAGATAAAGGTAGCCTCAAAGTTTGTGTACTGTTGTGCCTTTTCTATTTATATATTTTTTTCATTAAAATGCAGGGTAGACTTTTTCTGATTGTGTTTAACTAATATGAAGATTTGGCTACCTGGTCCTATGGCAGCCTTTTTGGCATCAAACTAGTAAGTTGGATATTTAAAACTTGAATAGTTACAACAGGAAAAGCCTTTTTGTTACTTCTTGAAACTTTTCTTTTGTTTTCATTTAAAAAGTGACTTAAAATTGCTGACAGGAAAAGTGATAAAATTGTCAGTGGAGTATTTATCTGAGGATTAGAAAATTCCTGTTCTTTTAAGAATTCCTTTGTAAATAATGGAAGCTAATATGTGAGTTTCCTTGTTTCCTATAGATAACAGTTTTTCAGCTGTGATTCTTTTTTTGAACAAAAATGTTCCTCATATAGACAGTATCAAATAATTAACACAGTTTGCTACCAATTTTGGTTTCTGCTTATTAGAACATTTTCAGTATAGCAACTTACATTTTCAAAGCAGTAAAGAGAAGCTCATCTCCAAAAATACTTTACAACATCGGCTACCTTTTTCTCGGAGGCTAAATAGTTATCGGCCTGTATTAGCACATGGAAAAAAATGTTACTGTCGTAACGGAAAAGGAAAATGAAGGTTAAGTCTTGTTTAAAAAGAGGAAAGCCTAGACGACTTTGAGAGCTGATGAGTCTGTTGTGAAGGCTAAGGAAGATGCTTGGTTCAGTCCTGCGTTGGGCTCCTTAAATCACTTTAGCGATTGCCAGAGTTTGGACTGGGGAACACAAGACGGCAGAACAGCCGCCTGGCACCGATCCCTTGCACTAGAGGTGGCCAGAGGTCTAAAGGTGGTGTGGTTTGGGGGTGGCCCGGCCCCAGAAGCTTCAGGGAGACTTCAGGCAGCATCGGGACGCTTCTGGCACGCAGGGTGCCGCTTCCCTGCCGAAGGGGAGAAGGAGGCGGGCTGCCGTCCCTCAGGAACTGCTCCCACGGCAGCAGCCCGGAGTCCTTGGGGCTGCGGGAGGCGGGGGCGTCAGTGCGGCGCAGTGCTCTGGGTGGGCCTTCTGCCCCCTGAAGTCATTCGCTGTCTCTCCTGTTCGCCTCAGCGAGACTTCTGTAGGACACTGAACAGTACTAACAGGAGAGATTGAAAGATTGAGCTGGTTAAATAACAACCTCAAAAACTCATGGAAACTACTGTCTTTCAGGAATTTGGGAAACTGATGGCGAATAGAAAACTGAAGTCTGTGTCTTGCAGAACAAAAAAGCAGTTTCTTGTCCAGCTCATTCTGCACCATTCTAATTTATAATTTGAATGTGTTTTTTGTTTTGCTCCCTCTCAGGTTGTTAATTTTGGACGAGAGCATAATTAGTTTATGTTAATTACCATGAAAAGGGATGGTAGAATTGACCCAAAGTATAGATTTCTGTAGTAAGGCTCTCCTAAAATCATTATTTTTCAACCTGGAACATGGGTGCTAATAAACTTACAAAATGGTGAAAACTGAATTACAGTAGAAAGTAAAAATAATGGTTTTGCCAGCAGTGCTTATTGCATCGCTGTGAGGAAACTTCTTAAATGTTCCTCCGTTAGCAGAACATGCGTGTGTGTCCGTACATGAGTTCACACACAGGACTTAATTAAACCATTCTTCATGTTTGCTTTGTTGCCATTTTCCCCACGGTTAATCTAGACTTGTAAAATTGACCCTGACATGAGGTTAAGATTTGTCAGTACTGGACAGATACAAGTTATCGGTTCAGCTGTACCTGCTACTTCTCTACCCCTGCTAATCTGTGGTGCAGTTCCTCGTGCAGCACTCTCAAATGAGAAGCAAATTGTGGGGAACGCGGGTGCTTCGTTGCAAGGCAGAGCAGCCCCGGTCCGGGCGCAGGGCTCAGCGTGGGCCTGAGGCTCACCCGGCTCCCTGAAGACATGCCATGTTGTCGTGGGTCCTTCTTTTTCTTGCAGCGGAAGAGAAACTTGACTTTGGTGTTTGGTTATTTTGAATATGAAGTGCTAAATACTCCTATAATAGGATTTTTTTTCACAGTAAAGTTTATAGAGAGTCTAAAACTCCTTTCTGAGTTAAGAATCTTGGATTTTTTACCCTATTTTTTCTGAAATTTAGACTTGTGGATTTTTCAGTATTAATGGTCAAAGGGCTCTTATGGAAACTCTGAGTATCTTTATAAGAACAGTCATACTGGGTCAAGCAGAAATTTTGTTTAACCCTGTGTCTCATACCTTGACACTTGCCTGTTGCAGATGCTTATGGTGAGAGTGTTCATTTCCCTGCTCTGCTCTCCCTGAAGGATTGCTGAGCCTTAGTAGTCTGCTTCCTTGTGTTTTAATAGCTTTTGATGGGCTCCTCTTCCATTCACTTCTTTGCTTTTGGAAGTGAATGGGGAATAATATCTGCTTTGTACTAGTTCACTTCGCTTCTGCATCTTGAATACTGAGTGCAGTCTGGTTAACAGCCTTCTTTCCTTCATCTTAAAAAGGTATAATAGAAGTAAAAAGGTACAGAGAGGAAAATAAAGATCATCAAAGACACCAAATGGCTGCTATAGGAGTAGTGAGTTAGTAGACTAGGATGCTTCTGCCTGGCCCTGGCTTCCCTGGTAATTGAGGAAAGATAGAAGTCTGGAAAGCAGAAGTGGCATGAGAAAGTGAAGCAGAAGCAATTGTTTACTGTCTTTTCCAATTTAAGAACTAGAGTCCATCAAATGCAGTGATCAGGTGGCAGGTTGAAAACAAAGACCAAAGAGGTATTTTGTATAACACAGTTAAACTGTGGCACTCCTGGCCTGGGATGTTGTAAATACTGAGAATTTGCACTAGTTTGAAAAGCAGGGGCTGTGCTCATAGGGCATTGCGAAATGCAGAAACACCATCCACAGTACATGAAACCCCGGGACTATAAGTTCCTGGGGCCTGAGAGAATGTATTAAAGTGGTGTCACTCCTCGTTCCCATTTCCCTTCCCCTGCCTTGGCCCCCAGGCTTCCTTTCTTGGCTGGTGTCAAACGCAGCGTACTGTGCTATGTGGGCTTTTTGTTTTGCACCGGTATAACTGCCTCTGAGCTAAAAGGGGCTGGTAACGTGTCCTGGCGTCCAGAGCATCCTTTGACAAAATGTTTCATAGCTTTCAGATGTTACATATGCTGCATGAAAACAGATTTTCATGTTTGCTATAAACCCATGTTCTGGTAATTTCATTTAACGCCCCTTATATTGTGAGTAGAAAATAATTGTTCAGTTTTTTTTCATGCCACTCACATTTTTTCTGTCATAGACTTTCCTCCCCACATCGTCTTTTCTCTAAGCTGAATATACCTAATCTATTTTCTCTGTTCTCATACATAACCTGTTTTAACTGAAATGCATCTGTTGAATGAAGAAGTCAAATCAGCACACAGAGCATGCGTTACAGCATGCTTTACAAAAGTAAACAGTATCTTTCTGCTTTCCTATTATAATTTAGATTGTTGCAGTATTCAGTGCGCTGCATTAATTAGAATCCGTAATGGTGACACTGTTGTAAAAGCACCACTTCAACAACAGTATAGTCAGATACTGTGGTTAGTAGGTCCCAAGATCTTCCAGTTAGGCATCCAGACGGAGCAGTATATATGCATGATGTGGCGTGCCGTAGATCCTCACTGCTGTGTACACCAGCAATGCTTTTATGCAGTAAGAGATAGGACTACCAGATCAAGTTTGCAGGTAATCTTGTTTATGATTTCATGCTGGTTTTCTATATTAGCCACCTTTAAAACATGTTTGGTAGTTGCATGGTTAGGCTATCAGGAGTTATTTTTTGTGAGTATATGTGATTTAGATTCCTTACTATTCAGCAAAGAAGCCTGGATTTAAACTTATTTGTGTTGTAAGGAAATGCCATTAACTCCACTTTATTTCTTTTTCACAATTGATTAACATGATTTAAAGTTACTCTTCTGAATCTGTTTTTGTTTGCCTTTCCCTCTTCTCACAAAAGCCCAGAACTACTAACTTACCTGTAATAACTAAGTTGCATGCCTGGGATAGTGCTTTATATATCCATTTTTCTGCACTTCAAAATGTGTAACGAAAAAGAGGTAATACAAGATCAGCACTCCAGTGATAAAGGGTTACTGAAAATAATGTGAAGCAGCACTGAGGGTGTGGGCTCTTAGGCGTGAAGTGTCTGATGTGTGCATTGCACAGTTTCTCTAGTTTCACTAGTTCTGAGTGCTCTGTTAATACTTTTTTCTTACAGAGCCTTGGTAGGAGGGTACCGTTAACCCTATTGAAAGGTAAGGGATGAGGTTAAAAGCAAGTTTTCTTAGTGTCAGTGTAAACTTTGGTGCAATGCAAAACCTGTATTGTTACACTTTATTGTTCTCTGATGGAAAATTGCTTTTGCATTTGAACTCTAACAGGGGCAGATCAACTGCGTTCCAACAGTTTCAGAAAAACGTGTTGGCATTAGAATAAAAGGTGTAGTATATCTGTGCTACTGTTTTATGCTACTACTAGTGTGAGCAAAGCTCAGCATATTTAAGACTGAGTTTAGAAGCAAGCAATGAAATTAGCTTTTGATGTAAATATGAATCCGTACTAAAACAGAATTTTAGAATCTGGGGTAATGGTGACTAATGTTTTAACTTTTTGACAAAATACATACACAGAATCATTCTGTTTTGAAAGCTAGTTTGGGCAAGTCATACATATAACCATATTAACCTTTTCTTCAAGAAGAATAATGCAATGTTTTATGTTACTGTCACAGGAGAGAACCTTTTGCTGCTTAAGTATATAGCAGGCCTTCAGTTGTAATATTTACCTTAACGGATATACCCCAAAGCTTTCTGAAACTGCTGAGTGTACTCATCCAAAGTGATACAGAAATGAGTTCTGAAAATGTAGGTGGTTGACCGATTACTAAAACTTTTGCTGGTTCAGATGCTGAAGATGCATGCTTCTGTATTTTCAGGAAAAATGGAGGTAGGTGAGGTAGGCTAACGGGAGCATGATCGCCAGTTCTATAACACACTGATATTCCTGTCCAAAGAAACTTGCTTAATTACTCTTCAGATGTCTTTTTAAAACACAAAGAACGTGATCACAGCATTAAATCGGAATGAGGAGAGTATCACGTATAAACACAGGTGTTCCTGCGGTGCTTGGAGTGCTCTGGTCCTAGTTGAGAGTGTAGCACTTTATCCACGTGTCAGAGGTTCCTTTTCCTTTGAGTAGTTTTGCAGCCTTTCTAGTGATGGTTGCAGAGGAGCTTAGTTTTTGTTGTTGCAGAGATAAGTCAATTACTCAGTAGAGCAGTAAAACATAAAAAGGGGTGTGATACTGGAAAAACACATTGTTTAGGGTGTGTTTAGTAGGTCGGGACCAAGTGCCGTGTCTTCAGCAGAGATGTAATCATGTTACCATCTCTGGAATGTGCAGAAACAAGACCTAACAAGTTAGGAGCGTTGCTTCAATAGCCTTGCTCTTGTAGATAAACTGAGAGGAGAAGGTAGCACAAGCCCTGTAGTTGCCGTAATAGGTCATGACACTTCTGATGTTTCAGCCTTTCCTTATCATGGAAGAAAATAATTTATCTTGTCAACAGTTCTATTTACCATTTTTCAAGTATTAGATGGGAGTCGGAAGAGGTCTTACTTCCATTTTCCTTCCTGGTCTGATAGCTTTTAGAAGTGTAACCTAAGCTAACAAAGCTCATCAGACTAAGAAAATGAACTGTGGAATGGTTTTCAGCAGACCTTCTCTTGCCCTGGTGACTGCAGAGGAGCTTATGACTGTAGAATGGGTGAAAACAGGTTAGTGAGACAGATGGATTGGTTTCCTTCTTAAAAAAAAGTCATATCACTATATTGAAGAAAAATGCATGCTGTGCTGTTGCCTGCTCCAAGTTATTACACACCTAGAGCTTAAAGGATATGAAGAATTTCATACAATAAAATGAGAATGCTGTCAGTAGCAACTGCTTCAGCACGAGTATAGAGTCATAAATATGTCAGGTAATTACAGGTGTGTTGTTAGTGTCCAAACTGAACTTTGATTCAGGCAGTCTTTCATTTGACACTGAATTATTCATAAAGCAATGAGTTAAGCTGCCGAAAGCTGGCAGTAATTTAGTTGCTGTTTGTTTTAGTAAATTTGGGGGGTGAGTTCTTAATTGGCGGCTTTTGGTCCAACTGAATAATGGTTTATACTACCTTAAATGCTTTATACATGTCTGTAAGAAGTTAGTCACATTTTTAATACCTAAAATTTTGTTTTGTAGAATGCAATCAGAATTCTTATCTTTTTAAAGATAAGAGGATGAATAAGTTGCTGCAGCAAATTGCCTAATTTACAGAGCAAGTTCTGTCTAAGCTGTTTGCTCTCAAATATTATTGTGTCCACAAAGTTACATTGTACCTTGTTTTTCTTTTCAAATAAAGACAACTCCCCCCTAGGATAAAGTTTCAGATACTCTTTACCTTACAGACAGGTATCTTTCATGATGTATGTTGCTTAAGGCTGAGAAACCTTTTATTCAGAGTAATAACTTCTTTGTTTCATCTAATAATTTATTAGTGATACAGCTTATTAATACAGTCATACTTACTGGATTCGTTAGGTACATTGGCACGGTGTAAAAACACTCTTCCTATCCCCCATTTTGTCAAAATGTTCTCTTTGGACAGGTAGGCATAACGACAGGAGTACAAGGTAACGACAGTCTGATGATTGATTAGTGTAATAAGTGGTGGCTGCGGCGTTGGTGTCTGTCTAGTCGTTGCTCAGTGTTTGGTAGGCATGGCAGAGCTGGTGAGTCTGCTGCGAGGAGGCTGTCACATCCCCGTAATGTTTTTCTCTTCATTTACTGTCTTGTGTAGCGTCGGTTCCTGCTGTGGGGGATTTGCAGTTCACAGTCAGTAGCGTAGTAATAATTTGTTCCAGATGACAATTAGAGGGCAAGTCTGTAACAGAGTTTCTAATCCTTCTTTTGCTTTTTTCTTTTTCTTTTTTTTCTTTTTTTTCTTTTTTGTTTTTAAAGGACTGACATTGGTTACTTGCTTTTTTATCTTTATTTATCTATATTTGCTTTCTGCCTTTCTTCTAAATTTGCTAAAGCAAATTTAGCAAGGGTTGAGGACCCTTCAAGTTTGTCTGCCTAGCTCAAGGTGATCTCACTTCCTATGCTCATGGCATCTTTCTTCCCTAATTCACAAGCTTGCCTCTTGATACTTCTCCGGAAGCCACGTCCCCATAAATCTCGGTCGTCATCCTTTACACCTTTCTTGTTTAGAGGTTTATGTCTAGTTGCGAGTACTTTTCAACACCAAATCAAATAAAGAAAAGGTAATGAGCCATAAAGGAAGAAAAATAAAAAAAGAAACAAAAGTAAATTGCGTCCCATTTTGCTAATATGAGAAATAACTTTCTACTATGAATGCAAATAACATGGTTTTACGAGTCAGGGAAACTGGCAGCAGTGAGTCTACACCTTGGCATCAGCCTTTACATTTGTATGTATCTGCTTCCCTTTCCCTTCCTCCCCTTCACGTTGGCCAGCTTGGTCTGCATCTCTTTCTCTGTTACTGTTTTTTCTTTTAAAAATATTTTAGGTGGATTGCTTTGTTCTCAGATATTGTTCAAAAGAGAAATTGGTTGATACCTATTTGGATTTTCATTACAGTAATCTAGAACTGCCTTAAAAAATGAAACTACAGAGCACTTTTCATTTAATTCCCTTTCTCCTGCGTCCCTTTGTGCCGTTGAGAAGTAGCGTTTCTATCCTAAGCGCAGATAGGAATTGGAGGCCGAATATTTTCTGTTACTTTCAAAAGGCTGAGTTTTTCCAGAGCAAGCAAGTCTGGTCCCTTTCTTTCCATCAGAGAAATAATTTTGGAAACTTCTGATTTGAACAATTCTAGTTTAAAAATTAAATATTGTAAATTAACTTTATTCAAGTCATAAGGTTGGAAACTTGTTTGGTTATTTTTATTGTGTTTTTAACCCCCTGTGTTGTGGGAATAATGCTTATTATTGTGGCATTCAGAGCAAAGGTTTCCAGACTTTAAGAGAAGCAAGTCACTGGAAACCCACAGGTTTTCATATGAGCTACTAGTATAATTGAACTAGTGAACCATTCGTTTATGCAGTGGACTTCGTGCAGAGCACTTGCAGACCATAGTCTGGGGAATCTTTGCTACAGAGTTGTGAAAGAATCAGTCTGTGTCGTTTTTTCTAGTTAGAGACAGGTACTTACTCTCTTCTGCGTTGTTGCGAGTTTCCTGTTTGCTTTTGCTTTCAAGAAGTAATAGTCCTGCTTTAAGGTTTACTGAATGAGGTTGATCTGCCCTTCTTTGCATCACCACAGTTAACTGCTTCAGAAAGCGCTGCGTTTACTGTTTGCTTTAGGAATTTTTCAATTTTTTATTTTGATTATGCTCCCCAATAGTTACAATAGCAAAGATCTACGTAGTGGGATAAGGGGTCATAGATGTTGAAAATAGTGCTTGAAATCACCGTGTATTTTTAATATTTTTAAAGCTCCTCTTAAGTGATTGGAATATATTCCAAAACTAAAAATGCGTTAGACACTTGAGCATAGTGGACTAGTGGTTCAGCTGGGCTGACAGGGTCAGTGTAGTTTTATCTACTTCGAAGTGGTTCACTGAACTGTAACAGTAAGATGTAAAAGTAGACCTGCATTGTATGTTCAGTATGTAATTGATACCCTTTGATGGCAGTGTAATTTAACTGTGAAAACACTGATTTCAGTCATTTTTTCAGGGAGATTTACATAGCCTTTCTTTATTCTTATCTCTTACCACCTCATATTTTGGCTCAGTAGGTTGCTTCTCTGAGTGTTTACTGAAGCTTGATTCAGCTGTCGGAATCCTCTCCCTCTCCCGAGTTAGTGGACTGAGCTATTGTGACTATAGTATTGTGAAGCCTATCCTCCGTGAAGTCCCAAGAACGAAAATAAGATGAGTGATAAACAGAGTAACTAATCTAACTCTCTGGGTCTTTTTAATCATCGCTGGGCATACTATTCCATTTTCCAAAAAAAAAAAAAAAAAAGCCCCTCAAGAAACCTTTTGGAAACTTCTGTGAAGTTACAAAGGCTTTGGTTCTGGAATGCCCACTTGGTCCAGCAGCAGGGGAGAAAGGCTTGTGTTTTCAGCTTTCTCCCCCTAAAGGCAGCATCCTGCATATGAAGTTTGGCATGTGAAAGTCTTCGAGTTGCTGCCAGCAGTGATTTGACTTTTCTTGGGCCTGTTACCGCTACAGTTAGTACAAGTCAGTCGTCGTTTGCTGGGATAGACATGGGAGTTCTACTTGGAAGTTTATGCAAACCTTCTGTAGTGTCATGTAAAAGCCTGCAGTGCTGGTAATTTCTGTCATGAGGCCGTTCTTTGTGATAAATTGTAAGTAAGACTTTAGTGTCACTATTAACTCTACATTGTGGTCTCTCTAACCTCAAAAGGCAACAGAAAATTTTCAGTCTGCTGAAGAGACTGCTTCAGATTCTCCTCTGTGGCTGCTAGATCCAAAAGCTAACGAGCAACACTGTAGATCATCTTTTAAATTTTGAGTACTTGGTATGATATGAATAATGGCTAAAATCTATCAAGTCAGTAGTTCACTGTCTTCATTTTTGAACTAGTACCAGTATTCTGCCATAACTGAATTGCTGCGATGGTCAGGTCATTCTGTAGCTGTTTTCCATGTGTGACCACAAGCATACGTTTACTGCTGAACGACTTACCTTAAATCTTGCAGACATGAAATTCTCAGGAGTCCAATCTTGCCACAGGACTTGCATCGTTCCAAAGACCATGTGATCCAGACGAAGTATTTCCTGCTTTCTCATTAACAGGAAAAAAAATAGCAAACTTTGAGATTCACTCTGCGTAGGTTTGAAGCATCACAAACAATCAAACTAGCAATACATCTTTCAGTGACATTGAGTGTATCTTATTAAACCAGCTGAATCGAACTGAACAGCTTTTTTGAGTACACTTTTTCAAAATCATTGGTGGTATTTTCCTTCTGATTACTTAACAATGTTAGTATTTGAATATGAAAAATATTCTTTTTTTTTGTTTTAGTATCTTTTGCATTAGCCATTTTCCTTTCGTGCTTTCATTTGAATTCTTCAGTGATGGACTCTAGTTAATGAGAGATGAGAAATGTGCTCTTGCACCGGGATTCCTATGTGATACAGTAATTTATCTGTGTAGAGTAGCTGACAGAGGTGCACCTCACTGGCTTCAGAAACTGGATTGTCATGTTCCAGTTCCTTTCTAGTTGCATATAGGAGTTTCTTAAACTTGATTTCATTTCAACATTCAGGATCTTTCAGTAAATAAATGAAAACTTTTTTTTTTTTTTTTTTGCTCTAACTTACTAACCATAAGAAATGGATGCTATCTAACAGAAGCTCCAAACTGTAGAGTGCCTTCTTCAAACACTTAAAGCTGGAGGTGGTTGGTTGTGTGTGGCAGTTTTTCTCTTTCTCTTTTATTTTTATTTTTTATACACTGGCTTGAGTAGATAGCTGTATATAACCCTAAATGCTTTTTTTTTTCCCCTATAAGAAATAGTTATCACAGTTTATCATGTTGTCCTGTGTTCCTGTTTCTAATGAACCAATAATATGTCTATGAAGTTGTATGTATTACATTTTTGGGAGATAGAAAACAATTTAAATGCTCTTTACATAATAGTCTGATGGCATTTATCTAAAATACTGGTAATGGAAGATATATTAATTTAATATCTTGCGGTGCCTCATTTCAAAAGTTAGACTGATCCTTACAACTCGCTTTCTGTTTTGTTGTAATTTTTTTTTTTTGTGGTTTACATTAACTTCTGGTTATTAATAGATTGTATCTTTAATTTATTCCAAGGATACTATTAAAACCGGGTATTTTGATCTAGGAATTGACAGATGAAGTGACTAGGGATGTTGACATGGTGTGGTTTAAGCTGCATTAGAAACAGCAGTGTTTTAAGTAGTATGGTTTTCAGTAAGGTTTTCCTGGCTGGTCTGGCCAGGTGTTTTTTTTTTTCTTCATCCTGTGTCGTTAGGAGTACGATTTTAATAACTCTTTAGCATTGTTCTGCTTGAGGCTAAGAAAAACATGTTTCTCAATTAAATCTTGTTGTGATTTGACAGTTCTTTCCTGTGAGCTGTTACGAACAACAGAGGAAAATACGCTTTCGGTGCTTTAGTTGAAAATAAATGTTGTCATGCTGTTTGCTAGTAAGATCATTTAAACGAGGACTGTGTTTTGTTTGTGCATAGCATTTACTATGATAGTTGTTTTTTATTAGAAGTTAAAAATTTCTTGATTTCCTTGCCTACAAGCTGCAAACGTGTAATAATATTCCCTGAGTTCTGTATCTAAAGGCTGTGCTACTGGTCGTTGTACAAAATGTATGTCAATATGTCAGAAGAAAAAGCTGCAGTGACCATACATCATGATTCAATTCATCTTATCTCCAAATAGGATTTCTCAGAAGCTTCCCTTGTTTATCTTGTAAGTTGATCACTTTTGCTATAATTTATTCCGTATGCTCTCTCCTCTCTGCAAACTGCTCATGCTTGTGAGGCGTGTAGAGCAGTATCTCAAAGAAAACTATTTTTTTAGGACAATTTTTTTCCTTGTAAGACATGATATCGACACTTAAAATTGTCTGTTAAAAGACAATTTTGGATGAGCAGTTAGCAAAGAATAGTTGTTCCTGAGCTGTTTACTTCTTTGCTTGATAGCATAAAAAGAAACAAAAAAACCCACTAGTATTAATTTAGTGTACAAGTGATTGTTGTAATCCATAAGCATGCTATAAGGAGGGGAAAAATGGCAAGCTGTAGAAATAATCGTAGTGATCTTTCCTTCTTACTATTCTCCTTGCAACTTTTCCTGTTCTTTAATTGCAGCTATTTAGATCTGTCCCCCTTCATTTTGTTTTAGTTAGCTTCTGTTTATTTAACTTACCGTCCTACAGTACTACGTTGCTAGTGCTGTTCCTGCGTGTGTGGGCTCCTTCACAAACACTGTTACCCAGGAGCTTATCTTCTGCAAACCTTTCTTTATAAAACCAAAACTTTGAATCATATTTGATTTCGCTCTCATTATTCTAACGAGAAATGAGAAAGGGGCATGCGGGGATTGCATACTGTATGTTTCCGCATATAAATTTCACTCACACCTCAAGGAGATTTGCTGTAACTTAGAAAGCTTCTTAAAGCCTGTCTTTAGGAGAGTGATTTTGAACTGATCAGTAATTTCAAAGACAGGGAACAGCAAACGTGTTTTGTAAATTAGGAGATCAGTTATATTATCATATATTTGTAGATTTCAAAATGTGTGACAAAACCAGCAAGGTTAAATATCTCCGTTTTCTGGTGGAGTTGCGGTAACTTCCCATGATGAAGGTATAATCAGTTAGGACTCCTGCAACGCCTCCTGTCTCGAGTCTTGGGCCAGGGCATCTTACCCCTTGGATCATATCATCTGTAACAAACTTCTTGTTCGGTTTGTTTGGATTTATGTTTGGGGTGAGGGGAGGTTAGTGACTGTGTGAAAGGGCTGTGTTGAGGATATGGATGCTGGAGTTTTTTGAACAAGTTGCAGCACTAGTTCATGGTCTCTTACAGCTCTAATCTAGAAATAAATCTCAAACCTGATCTGTTTTCATTCACGTTTAGGGTAGAGGTTATTAGTTCTGTGAATTTACTTGGAGAGTTGCTACTTTAATTAAGCAATCCAAACTGGAGTGCTGCTTGTGAAAGTGTCTTTTCCTGTGCTGTCAACTGGGGTGAGACTGCAAATGCCCGGGGTGCCTGCGTTGCAGAAGGACTTTGAGGAGTGGGCGCTCGGGCAGCTGGCAGCGCCTGGGGCGCCGTGCTCGCTCCCGCTGCACCTTGTGGTAGCCTTGCCCTCAGTTCTCTGCCCTTTAACAGACTTCAGTGGGTTATTGCATCCTGCAGCGATTGCCATAATTCATTCTACCTTTTGTCACAGGTTTCTGCCCTTAATTACTGCATGGGAGAAATTCGGCCGTTTCAGATGGGAACCCAGCAAGCGGTTGTCTAAACGAGCTGTTTCCAACCTTCCCAAAGCTCCTTGCAAACAGCCAGGCATTGCTACCCTTAAGCACGAGTGAGCGTGTGCGTGGGAAGGCAGAGGGCTGTATCGGGGCAGGGCGGCGGCCGGGAGGGGCTGGGGGCCGCGGGGCGCGGCGAGCCGAACCGAGCCGAGCCCTGCCGAGCCCGGCGCAGCCGNGGCGAGCGCGGCTCTGTCCAAGGTGCTGACGGGGCGGCGCGGGCCGCCGGCTGCCGAGCGGGTCTCCTGGCGTCGCCCAGGTCGCCTGCCGCCTCCGGCTGCCGGGCGCCGCGGGCTTGACTGTAGCTTTTGGGTAGAAAACTCACGTGCTCATATTAGATGCAGACCTCGCCTGGAGTTTCTGGGGTTTGTGTTGGGAGTCGTTAAAAAGTTAATGTAATTAAGAACTGGTATAGGTGGAGATAAATGGCAATAACTGCATCTCTTAAGGAGGCTTTTGAAATACCTGCATTCCAATATGAGAATATATGTAGCTGCATCAAGTAAAAAAATATATTAGTTATTTTTTTACAATGTTTTTATATACTACTTGTCCCTGTAATGATTGCAGTGGGGGTGTAGGCTTTACAGAGTCTGACAGAGGACAGTTTATTCAAATATATATCCAGAAGTAAAAACTTCATCTCCTCCGTAATCCTGCTGAAATGATCCATCGCTGACTGATGGACAACAGATGGAAGGAGGTGTCTTTCAGTTGTTACATTAATCCAGAAAATGCTTGTTTAATCAAATGCATCTTTAAAATGGTCTTTTTAGTTCATGGGTTTATTTTGTGCCTCTCTCTTTTGGCTGTATTTGCATATATTTTAAACAGTCATCTTAGTAAAACTTAGCAGCAGGAATGAATAGAAGTAGGAAAATATTTCCTCTAAAAATGTTCCTGAAAGGGCAGTTAGAGGATTTTCTTTTCTGAATTTTCCCTAGGAAGATTTAAAAACTTACCTTTGCATTTGATGCAATGCTTAGTTTTCCTTTAAAAAGCAGTAACACTCAAAAAGTCTTAAACTGTTAACTTACAAATAAGTTATTAGAAACTGGTATCTATATAAAACTGTGAAATGTCTGAAGAATGGTCATTTAAAAGTCATTTTTATTTAATGAGACTCAGTTATTAGATATTGCATATAGAGCCATCTATTTGAGGAACTTTACAATTAGATATATACCAGTACAATTGTTGGGCTTTGTGCTAGGATAATTTCAGTAGATTCTGTTTTTCAGGAATAAGTCTTTAAAAATTTCAGTGTGTCTTAAGGATTACCTGAAGGAAGAAATGTTAATACAGCTGACTAATTCTCATGTTTTTTTTTCCCTGTGTTAGCTGGAGATACAGATGATCCTCCAAGAATTACTCAAAATCCTGTCATTAATGGGAATGTAGCAATGGCTGATGGACATAACAACACTGAAGAAGACATGGAAGATGGTGAGTAAATATTTGATGAAAATGTATGAATGGCTTTCTGGCTTCTTTATTTTTATGGATTTGAGGACAAAATGGTCAATGTCTTATCTGGGTCCCCTGAACAGCAGTTCAGTAAGGAATCAACCCCCCTATATTTGTGACTGCTAGATTTCCATATAGGAATCCTGTTAACATAGCTCTGCAATAGGATCAGGCATCTCAGGGTTTGGGATTTTTTCCTTTTACTTTCTCTGGATACTCATTTAAAAATTGCTGAAAGTGATATTGTCCATTGTTATATTTTGTAATATACCCCTTTAAACGTAGTGCATCTTGTGTTTTGCCGAAAAGTAATCTTTGTATGCTATTACCTCAGGAATTTAGGGTCCTTATTTGTCCTACTATGTTGTCAGCTAGCAGCTGTGATTTTAGAAAGTTTTATCTTTATGTGATAAATCAGTGTTAACTATTCTGCTGAGGATTTTTTTTCTCCCAACTCTGAAGCCCTTTCACCTGAGAATACAAGAGAAAAAGTGGATATTGATGTCATGGTAATAAAAAGGGACAATGATGATGATTTTGAAATATTTTTCTATTGATTTATTAAATAAAATTGGGGTGCCCAGTTTTTTCCATTACAGAGAATCAAATAATTTTTAAGTAGCTGTGCCTGGGCTTATTTAAGGAAAGATAATGAAGTTGTAATTCATTTAAGTCTGTATCATATTTAGTAAAGAAAATGTCAATTTTTTTTTTTAATGGAAAGTATATGAGGGAAGGAAAAAAAATTTTTTTTTCTAAGAACTAAATAAAGTTGAATTGGGAGAAGGGAGACAAGCTATAAGTGGGATTTGTTCCCCTGTGATTCTTCATCTCATGCTGTCTGGAGAGGGTAGAAAGTCTTAGGTTCAGGGTTGGGCTCAAATTTATGTAATTTGTCAGAAATGTTCAGTAATTTTGGTTTGAGAAAAGTAGGGGTTTGAGGTTAAAGGTCACAGAAGTGCTTTCTTTGATGTATTCAGGAGTCTTGCTATTAGTCAGAATACTGATACAAAATGGGAATGTTCCAGTAAGAGAATATGGCTTAAATACAGGTCAAAAACAGCTCATGGTTGAATTGCCTCTATAGCATTGGCAAAGATAAAGAAAACTTCCTAAGATCAGATTCTCAATAAAATAGATAAAAATGAGGTCTGCTTAGCTTATGATTTTTTTTGATGTTGATCTTGTTCAGGGGGCTTTGATTTTTTTGCTTAAAGGAATTGCTTTGATGGGTTAAATTTCTTTGTTGGACCATGGTATTTGGAGTGTGGCAATAGGAGATCACATGGATTGACGCAGACTGGCAGACAGCTTTGTTGAACTCCTGTTCTCTAACAGTATTCATAGATAGAGAACCTGATGGTATTGTCTGTCAAAGGAAAATTAATAACATTATTGGTCATTTATTACAAAAGTATGTCCAGAAGTTAGACTATATATACTTGTATAAATTAAGCAAAAGAGAGTTAAGCTGCAGAAGCAGCTGATGAAGTCCAGGCTTTATCAAGGATGGCAAGCAATCTGATGAACCTTTTACTTCCTCTTCATTCAGAATAACTTTGACTTTTTAATCAAAAAGCTACTATAAAACAGTTCTGGTTATTTACCAAATATTTGAATCATCTCAGCATGATATCAAAGTGCTGCTGTAGGGAAAAGGAGTCCCTGAAGGTATTCAGCAAAAGGTTTGTGAAAGCTTTTCTTGTCTGTGGTGGTGCTAGTATCTTGGGAGACTTTCAGTATGGTCAGGAGCTTTGGTCTGCTCTGCTGTGGGACAGCTTTAGTTCAGGACTAAAATGTAATTATTAAGCAACACTAATAGTTCCTCATTATCATGTTTGAATAAGGAGTGTCTGGCTACATCTTGGTGTTATGATACTTTTATATTGACACAGGTAGTCTATACTTGTGTTATTGAGCAATGTTATAATTGCAAAAACATTCCTTAAGACTTGCCTCACATAAGTGGATGATGCTCTTCCAAGCCTGGTGAATAAGATCAGTTGCTTGATGTTGCATTATTTGCACATCAGTGCAATAGCGCTCTTGCTGTTCTCTTGATATTCTGGTTTGCAGCATGGTGTACATCTGTAAAGGAGAGCTCAAAGAATAACAAGATAAGAAAAAAAAAGTGGAGAGTCATTGGCCTCTGATAAAAAATACTCTGTCTTCGATTGCTCTTACTCACAGCAAGTGGGACCAATCTGAGTTGAAGAAGAATGCATGAAGAGAATTTAGATACCTCTTCAGTGAAAATCTTAACATAATGACTTCAATGGTTTTTGCAAAAGAGGTGAAAAGTAGGGTAAAAGGCTGGTGCCTACAGCTGGATTATAGAAGCACAGCTTTCTGGTGAACTTCTGAGTTCACTTCAAGAAACTTTTGAAGTGGTTTTGTTCTTCTCCCTGTGTAGCACAACAAAAATGACTGATAAGATGGGGAAAAAGAAGCGCAGCTTTCATCTGCATTGCGAAGCAACTATCCATAGACATTGTGATTTACACTAACAGAGGAAGCAGTGGGCCACCAGCTAGACTTTCAGACAAGGGTATATTTTCACAAGCAGTTTGACTCTATCGCATTGCTGCTCTGTGGTGGCTTAGTGATTAAAAGGAGCTGGCTGAAGGAATGCACTGTGCTTTTATGGAAAAGGACTCAGCCAAGTTTTGTGAGATGGAATAACAGGTTCACTATAGTCTATACTAAATGAGGTTATGAAAAAAAATAAGTGCATCAGTATTCCAAATAGCAGATAGAATAAATTCCCTCAGAATTTAAAGTTCAAACAAAAGGTCCCTAACTAAACATAAACTCACAGTTTTTTTGTCATTACCTATCTGAAGCCTCATTTCAGCTAATTACAGAGGCTAGGAGGATTTCAGAAGCATCAGTTTTAGCCATATGCTAGTATTGCATGCTGTACTTGAATCGCCATTAAAACATTCAGAGAATTTTCAGTCAGTTTCTCCAGTAATAATTCATGTTCAGAATATTTTAAACAACCTCAGTGTACTTCAAAGGTAGCAACATTTACTAAAAGAATAAAGAAATTTGCTTTTCTCAAAGGTGTAAAAAAACTTAAATGTATGCTTCAGTTGTAAAATGGATCACTTCCTACATTTGGATCTCAGGTTTGAAGGATCTTTGTCATATCAAGATGCTAAGTATGACGTTCACCTCATCACTGAAAGAATCTTTTCCTCATAGCAAGTATGATCTGTTGCATGTGATTTCACCAAGCTTTGTCAGCTGGGTCTGTTCTTTTAGCTATGTGTTTAGGATCATATGTCATATTTGTAGTTCAAGGGTTTATAAAAGCCTTACTTTCCAGTCCTTGTTGAATTATTCCACTGCCATTGCAGCCTTTTATTAGAAGATGATGGATGTTTGTGATGGTGAAGAAAGTTTTTGTTTGCACGCTCAGGTCATTCATCAGACTTACTTATTAAAATTTTACTTCTTTAATGTAATTCTTGTTTTGATGGATTACGCTTGCTAAAAATATGAGCTTTTTGGAAAGAAAGGAGGAAGGAAGGTGGTTATTCCTGGAGGTGGTGTTTGTATTTTTAAAGAAACTCCTGTTTCAGGGTTGACCTTTGTTATGAGGTTGAATTATTTGAGTAGTTTCTGGTGATCGTTCCAGTGCTCTACTGAAAAGAGTACAGTTCCCTCGTGAGTTCTGAGGGCAGCTTTCCTGAAGAGAAAGCGAGAAAGTACCGTCAAACTTTTTCTGAAGCATCTGCAGGTCTGCGTGGGCTGCCTTTTTTAGCCAATAAAGTAGCAGCACTTCTATATCTTTGTACTGAAGTGCTCTGAAACCTGAATCAAAGGAGGTAGAAAGCACAGTTTTTCAGAAGCTTAGATTAAACCCAGAAGTACTGATCTTGATTGTGGATAGGGAGGTATTCTTGAGCCATTTTAAAATCCATTTGATGGAAGACTGATTTTTAAATTAATTCTATTAAGTGTTTTTCTTTGATTCTGTCTGCAGAGAAGTTTGAAAGTACAGAACTCCTTTGGCTGCAGAGTATCTGACTTTTCTGGTTATAGAATAACAGCTGCCTATATTCCATCAACAGATAACAAATATATAAAATGTCAAGGAAAAAGTTCTTAAGTGGGTGATAGACTACTGGTTAGCTACATTTACATGTAGGAAAACAATAACAGAAATGGAATAATCCTTTGAACTTTGCTGCTGCTTGAGAAGCTGATGGCACAATTTAAGAATATTATGAGGATCATTTCAGGTATAGAGGAGAGAGAAGGCAAGTTGGTTGGCTGGTTTCTGTTGTATAGTACTGCTTTTAGGAGATAATTAGGAAAGCTCAGGGCTGTCAGGCTATACACAAAATCAGCCATGTTGTGCAGCTCAAAATCAGAAGTAAGACAACGGCTTGAAAAGAAAACTAGTTAGCAAGGGTGAAGAGTGAAGTCTGTGGAAGCTCCTGCACACTGTGAACAAAACTTTTCACTTTTCTGTGTGAAGTATTTAATCCTTACGCTGTTGGGTATTTTTTATCAAAAGAGTTTGGTTTGTTAAGTCATCAGATAGCAACCAGGACTTGCCTGGTCTTTAAAGAATCATTCTACACTGTCTTTGGTGTCATGAAAAGCACTCTGAATTAAAGAAGGCTTTGCATGTACAGCAAGAATACATTTATTATATACTATATACTGTATCACATAATGTCATGATCAAATTTTTGGCTCAGTGTCACTGTATCTCAATGCATTTGAGTTTGGATGTCACTGTACTTATGGCATATATATATATTCCATAAGTTTCTCTGCTTCAGTTCTGCATCACCTGTGAGTGTTGTGAGAATAGCAGTATGACCATGGGGCTGTGTGCCACCCTACATGCTGCTCTAACTTAGTTACATCCAGCAGCAAATCTTTCAGTGTTATGCGGGTGAGAAATTTGAACCACAAAAAAGGAAGGGAGTGTCTTGTACGTACTCTGTACTTCTTTTGCCCCGTAAAATTGTTCAGATAAGTTATAAGTTGCTTTCTTCCCATGTGCAGTGTGAGGCATTTCACAATAAAAAGAACCTTCCTGAGGCTCTCATAGTCTCCAGCATCCTATTATAGCCTTATACAACAGAAGCAGAAAAGATTTTGGTATATGAAGAGCTGTGGATGTGGGAAGAAGACAAAATTAACTCTATAGTGTCTGTGTGTGTCTGTGTGTGTGTGTATATATAGATATACACACACACACACACACACACACATACACATATATACACATATATATACATATATATATATGTATATACACACACACACACACATAAAGGCAATATAAGCTGTTTCTGACTTAGCTTTGTATTTAGACCAGTAAAAATTTCCAAATTTTTCACGTACTACAAAGAATACAGGACTGAACTCTTGAATAATCAGTTAACTGATACGTGATTAAGGGGCAGAAAAAACCCCCAAACCTTCAGGTTGGTCTGTTTTGGACTGTGATAATGTGATCACTTACTACAAAAGATACTGTTGCAAGCAGCAAAATATATGGTGACTTAGTATCAGTGGATGAGGTTAACAGATTATGAAATCCTCTGCCTGTCTTGGTTCATGCAAACAGCAAATTAAAACTGATTTGAGAAGACAGTGCACAATAAGAAGAGTTAGTGGACGTGATTTATGTTATAAAGCATTTGATATTTCTGTCTTACTGTTCCTGCTGCTTTAGAAGAAACTCGAGTGATAATGAATTTTAGTAATAAAAAATTATTTAAGAAATTGCAGTACAAAAGGAATGTGTGTTGCCTTTCAGTACTCTGTTTTCCTGGATAGTGTTGGAGTGTGTTTTTCTAAATGAAAATTTGGACTTCAGTTGCTAAGGAGTTAAGCACCTGTCAAAACACTTTTTTGGTTGCTTCAGATATTGTCCTACTACATAAAACTAGTTTTTGCAGCCCATGTTGCATGGTTTTGAAAATTGCATTTTGGAGTAAAGAACATCCTTTTTTTTTTTTCCCTCTCTTTTTCTTTTTTTTTTTTTTTCCTTTTTYTTCCCAAATACTCTTTGCATGTATGTGTGTGTTTTACAGACACAAGTTGGCGGTCAGAAGCAACGTTTCAGTTTACAGTTGAACGCTTCAACAGGTTGAGCGAGTCAGTCCTCAGCCCTCCCTGCTTTGTACGGAATTTACCATGGAAGATCATGGTTATGCCACGACTTTACCCAGACAGACCACACCAAAAAAGCGTAGGATTCTTCCTGCAATGCAATGCTGAATCTGATTCCACGTAAGACCCTCTTAATACACAGGTCTCCGTTTGATACTAGTTAACCAATACTGCAAGAAAGACGAATATCTAACAAAATTTATTTTTCCTAACTTTCTTTAAGAAGGGAAAATTCTCACAAGGTTTTGAGTCCCCTTTCCTCACACCCTTCAAAATCTGAAAACATAAGAGTAATCTTCTCTTTAGGCTGGGTGACTAGAAGTTTGTGGTAGAATTTGAGTATATTTTTGAGCATGTTTTTAAAGTATTTTGAGTGTATTTTCTTTGACTGCTGGGGTGAAGTCTTTGACTGACAGTTTTCTTGGCATGGTAAAAACTCTGGGCTTATTTCATGTTGAAGTGCTGCTGGAGGGCCAATAACTCACCTGAGCCATGAATCCTGTCCTGTAAAGGGCATGAGCAGGTAGTTGCTAGCAACAGAGGTAGAGAAGCAGAAGAGGCAGAGGTGGTTGTCGTCTTAAATGGAATTTATCGCTCATCAGCCAAGATACAGTGAATGAACATGTGTGTGTTCTTAGATTCCTGCATGCAAAATAAAATTAGCTATCTTTGACCGCTTTTGTAAATGATACAGCATGCTAACAAGATAAATACAAATTTCTGGGGAATTATTGGAGATTATCCAATAGGATGCAGATGTCTCCCAGGTATCCTTTCCAGTAAGGTGACTTTATTGTTGCATGAAATCTCTTGAAACTTGCAGTTCCCTCTGAATAGTACTGAAAATGTTGACAGTTGCTCTTCCCCATCCTTTTTGTAACCTAAAAGGTGAGCTCTCAGGAGCTGCAAAAGGCAAAGGAGAAAGTCTTAAGTCTTAATCAGTCACATGTGTGTGAATCACATCTCCTGTAGTCACAGGAAAGAGATAATGTGAGCCTTCAAAGTATCAAACAGGAGGTTACTAGTGGAGCTAAGTAGTAATGCTGTTGTATGAGATGGTGACAAGACCTTGTTTGAATTGATATTCAGTCTGATCGTCTTGTGCAAGTGGGATGAATTTGAACAGGAATGATCATAACGAAGTGCTACTGATAAAATTAGAGGGTTGGAGAGTTTATACTGTGGAAGGAAGGTAGAAGAACCTCCTCCTTTGTTTAGCCAAAGGCTGAGTTAACACTATCTGGAGACACCAAGAACGCGGCTTTCAGTTGGCCCACTGAATTGCCCATCTGCGCTGAAGTGGGTAGAATTAGTAGCTCATCTTAGAGTGGTTAACTTCTTAAACCTCTAACTCTGTTGCTTGTGATTGCCTGACAATACTTTCATAGCAACTCTGGTGCCCTAAGAGAATCTCTGTTCCAACCTCACGTTCATGATGTCGCTTCAGAAAGCCCCAGGGATTCATGCCCTCAACAATAATTATGCAAACATTAATATCAAATAAGATTAAAAAAAAAAAAAGAAAATACCAACCTATATGTGAAAATAATGTTCAAAAAACCCTAACAAAAATCTAATGACTATAAAAAGCTAATTTTGAATGAGTTTCAAATGTTATTTTTGTATTTATAGGTCATGGTCTTGTCATGCACAAGCAGTTCTCAAGATAATAAACTACAAGGATGATGAAAAATCATTCAGTCGTCGTATTAGTCATTTGTTCTTTCATAAGGAAAATGACTGGGGCTTTTCCAACTTTATGGCCTGGAGTGTAAGTATTTGGATATATATGTTAGTTCTTTACTGGATAGGAGTAGTTTTGAACTTGTACTTTTGAATACTGAAACACCTGTAGAATAATAATTATTTTTTTAAGATGGTATTTTTATTTCTTTTTTGTGTCATTGCTGAAGATTCTCTTTCAAATTCTTATGAATTCCTGCACTTAATTATTGTAGATTGCTTTTACTTATGTTGTGAATATTCCCTCGTTGTTATTTTCTGCATATCTGAATGTTTTATTTTTGTTTTCGCTGTGTTATAGTCATTCTGAAGTAACCTAGATTTTCCTGCCTTTCCAGGAGTTCTTTGTTTATGTGTGCAGATACTTTAATGCATTAATAATGCTAAGGCTCATTTTAAATTGAGACAGTTTTTTAAGCATTTTTGATGGTTGGTCCCATAGTCTTTCATCTGTCTGGAACAGTGTCCTTCAAGTAGAAATAGAACTTTTGATTACTGACTCTATTATCCATAGAAAATCAAAATAGTATTGCAAAGCCTTAAAAGCCAGGAACAAGTTTCCTAGATTGAGACATTAAAAAGAATTAAGTGCATGAAGCTGGAAAACAGATTAGTTGATGCCCTTCCGCTCTTTTCTTTAGTTCATTGAAAAGAACTCTATTGATAGCTCAGGCTTGGAAATTAAGTGCCGTCTAGTTGGATACTTCACTACAATCATGTTGTAAGATCCAGAAGTTTTGCAGTTTTCATTTCCTGTGTGACTCCTGTTTTACAGGAAGTTACTGATCCTGAAAAAGGTTTTATAGAAGAGGACAAAGTTACTTTTGAAGTCTATGTTCAAGCAGATGCTCCACACGGAGTGGCGTAAGTATCATTGCTTAAAGATAGAAATTATAACTCTAATGTTTTAGCATCACTTGAACTTGTTTGAGTATTTTGCGTTATTAATAATTATAGATGTCTTGGACATAGTCACTTTGTCGCCTTTAATTGATGAATTCTCACGAGGCAGTATTTTTCATTAGTTGCGTAGGGATTTTTGTCAAGGTTAAATTTCCATTTACGTTTCTCAATATAATGTTGTGGAACTCTTTAATCCTGTATAAATTGATTTGTGGTTTAATAACTCTGCAAATCTAGTCTCACCATTTCTGATCTTGGAGCTGATAGCATTTCAGACAGGCTCTGCTATCTAGTTTGCTTTAGCTTACTGTTGTTTTAAAACTGCTTCATCTGAGTTGTTCTACTTCATGCCACTTAAATTGGCCGCACTGAAATACAGACTTGCTCTTAAAAGTTTAGCTCTGGGTTCTGGTACATTTTAATAATAAATACTTTTTCTGCCATATGAGTCTTTAAAACTAAGAATTTTTCAATTCTTTGTTTGTAGAAGTATTTAATTCCAAACAACATTGTTACTGGCCTGCAGTAGTGGAGAGTAATCTGTTATATGAACTTTAAGTAATAATGAAGAGTAGATTATTTCTAACAGCAATGCTACCTTGGAACAAATACTCTGTATTATACTTGATACAGATCTAACTTGTTTTTAACCACTATTTTCTAGGTGGGATTCAAAGAAGCACACAGGATATGTTGGGTTAAAGAACCAGGGAGCAACTTGTTACATGAACAGTTTGTTACAGACTTTATTTTTCACAAATCAACTACGAAAGGTAATTAATATATGAAAGAAAATATCCAAAGTACTATATTAGATGCAGAGCTGTCTTTCTTTTGCTTCCTTCCTTGTCATAAAAAAAAGTTGTGACTTACATGATGCACATCTTACAGGAGGCCAAGTAGAGGAAGCGTCCTTTTATAGTTTGTTAAATGTAGCCTTTTATTTCTTGTGAAAGTAGGCAAAATACCTGGTGAAGACCTAACTTAAGGCATGGGAGTTTTTTTAGACCATCTTGTTAATTTTGCTATGAATTGCAGGAAAAAAAATGCTGTTTCTACTTCTTGCAGATGAGAGAGAGAAGTAATTTTCCTTTCTTGAAATAGTTAAAATAGAAAAGTCAAATGTAACTTCTCAGCCTATAAACAACATAAAAAGTATGACCTGTGTAGTTAATTTATTTTATCTTTTAATATCTATTACACAGTTGAATTCTGTGTTATTACAGCTAGCATCTTTGTGATGGAGAACATTGTAATTTCAGTGGTTTAAACAATTTATATTTGCTTCATTTGCATGTTTTATATTTACTACAAATGTTATTTCTTTGCTAGAAGGAATTAAACTTATATTATGGGTTTAATAGATATTTCACTGAAAATCAGAACGGAATGTAGTAGGTAATATGTAATTTAAAAGTAGTGCAGTAGTCTTGATGGGGTTAAAAAAAAGAATCTTGAAAGCAATGAGATTGGAAATGGCTAGCTGGAAGAAGGGATATACATGAAAAAAACATAGCTTACAGTCATTTAGTTTACAGGAGTCTCCTACTGATCCTAATTCATGTTTAACTCTGTCATTACTGATTATTACCCTTCAATAATCCAAAAAAGTGTCTACTTCAGCCTCGGATATTTTGAAGATTCCGTCGTCATTCTTCAATTTGTTCAGTTTTCTCTAGTTTTTATAGTTCACTATTTTTACCTAAATATTTCATGTTTGCAATCTTGCCACTAGCACCTACTGTATATTTCTTAATGAAAATGAACTCTTCTGACCTCTGCCTTCTCTTATGTATGAGTAAGCTGTTACATTTCCTTTAAGCTTTCTTTTCTCCAAAATGAACAGGCTGAAATTTTTTACTAATATACCTATTTTCCACTGTCTTATCATTATTATTTTTAGTACTGTGGCCTGCAAGTGTCCCAGTGGGATTTTTGTTTTTCTCTTTTTGCAATGTGCTGCTTACACTGAAGTGTTGCAAAAAATAGCACATTGAACTTCCATAGACCTATAATTGAGATCTTACCAGTGCCATGCACAAGAAATAACTACCTGCCTTGTTTTACATATCGCGCCCTTTTTTTTTTTTTTTTTTTTTTTGCAAGAGGTAAAACTTACTCATTCAGTTTAACATTCATCATAATGCCTGTTCTTTTTGCTCAGCACTCATAATGTTGTACATTTTATGGTTTTGGACAACTTTGTATCATTCTTGAAAGAAAAATGTGTTTTTATAATAGTTACATCTAATCCAATCAAGTAGCTCTTTTCAAGAATGCCTTGTAGTCAGTAAATTGTTATGTACCATGAAGTAATACTGTTCTATGAAGAAGAAATTCTTTTTGTAGTATAGGTTTGTTTAAGCTAAACCCATCTTTTCAGGCATCCCCCCCCCACCCCCCGCACCTCCCCTCCAATCCCCAAATAAATATCAGTTTGTAGGGCTGTTCATAATTTGGGTAGTGACTCTGATAAAGCTTAATTTACTGACTGTTAATTGCAGCTCCCTTTATGAAAAGGATACTGGTCATCAATTGAAATGCCTAATTCTCTGCTTATTCTTAAGGTTTTTAAAGCTGCTATAAACAGAACAGACTATAGGTTTTTTTAGACAGTTTTCATACTTGTTTGCCATTACCACAGATCAGAAAGAATCAGTAGTAATCTGGTCTGAAACATTCTACATTTGTACATTTTTGTTTCACTTAGAGCAAATATGTTCCTCATAAAATTGAGTTAAATAGAATGTATGGTATCCTCAGTTTGAATATCACCAATGTCATTATTTCTGTTAGTTCACCTTACTTGAAGAAATAATTCGTTTTACTGCTGCTGTTCAGAACTTTGTTGGCAGAGAAGCTGCTGTCAGGAATAGAGCTGGGAAAGCGATGAACAGTAGCCGACACAAGCATATACCAATGGAAAGTCAGACTCACTAATGAAGCATGGATGAGGATTAACGGAGAGAGGTCTCCTTTGCTCTGTTCCCAAACAAGAGTTGGGAGATTGTTGGGCTTTTAAAACGAGACATCTCTATTAGCAGCTAGATGGTTTCAATAGCAGGGAATAAAACAAAGAGGAACTTTCTCTTCCAGCAGTGAGTACTGTTACGTGTCTGTTCGATACTGGTAAATGCGTGCTTAAATGTAGTCCACTGAGGCCAGGGGCAGTGACAGCCTCCCAGGCAAGGTCCAGGTTATCTTGGGCCACGTTACTTGTTGCTTGTTATGGCCACGTTGCTCAGGTCTGTGCTGAGAGCCTCCCACCACGTGGCATTTAGGGCTTCATCCAGCCAGTTTTAAAATTCTGTGCCGGTTCCCTTGAACAATTCCCTGCGATTCTTCAACAAGTTGCAGATTGTTTGTATAAATATGTATAAATATTGGTCCCATACACTTCCTTGTGATCTGGCTCTCTCTCCTTACTCTCTGTAATATGTTTTACTTTACCTTGGAATTTCATATACAAATTTTTCTTCCCTTCTTTAAGTAACTGTTTTTACTTTAAGCAGTGTTTTTAACCTTATCTGTAGCATTCTTTTACCATGTAAATCTCTAGTTTTTTTCTCGTTTCTTTGTCTGTTGCTTTTAGCCATTGCCTATACATGTCCTTGTCATTCTTTTTGTATTCATTTCCTGAGGGAACTTCTCAGGTGTTAAATTAGAGATTCTGCTTTTTTCAAATGGATCAAAATGCCTGACTTCTTGATCTTGAGGTCAAATTTGGGAGGACAAGGAGGAAAAATGGGTTGGTAAAGGATCATATTTGAAAGGTTGTTCTAAGCTGGGGAAATGCTTGAGCTTTGAGTTGTGCTTATATACACAAACAGAAGGAAGAAACAAAGGTTCTATGTTAAATGTTAGCTTGTAATAACACGTTTAGGACATCAGAAGACACAAACTGGTGTTTGCATTCAATGGCAGCTAGAATGTAGTCATTTCAAATAAATTTAAATTACTCTTTTAACATTATTTGGAAGATATATGAATGGACCTAATTGTCCAAATGGTACATGAGGAAACAAAATAAGAACTAAATGCAAAGAATCTGATTTTGTTTAATTATCAAGATACCTGAACTCCCATTTACTGAGTTTGGAAGGAGATAGCTATAGTGACAACCTCTACATTGAGTTTTAGCTTGTTGTAGTGTCGTCTTGGTTTGTCATGAAGAATTTCTAGCATCTAGATATTTATTATTTAAAAGTCTCTACAAAATATACTTTATGCAAATGTGCCAGCACTGGTTATATAGGAATTTTTATTAGCTTATTGGAATTGTTTTGGAATTGTATGTTCTGATAGTAGGAAAAAAGCTTTCACAGGCAGGGTGGCCAAACTTTGGAATGGGTTGCCTGGGGAGACTGGGGGGTCTCTGGTCTTGGAGGTGTTCAGAGCTCAACTGGATGTGGCCCTGAGTGGCCCGACCCCGCTCTGAGCAGCACCAGGAGACCTCCAGCGGTCTCTTCCATGCTAAGTGGCTATAAATGCTAAATCCTTGAAGCAGTGCTTAGCTCATTGAAAAGTGGCTGATGCAACTGCATGAGACTCTGTTAGTCTGTGGTCTCGAATGGTCTAGGCCAGAACAGATCCAGCCTGTTTCACAGAGGTAGTTAGCCTAACGAATCGGCCAAAATAATAAGGATTAAGGGTTATTGGGATTCAGTGGTTAAGTTTATCTTCGGCAACAAGTTTTGAAGATACTTTTTTTCCCCCCAATTTGTGAAATTTGAAAGAGCAGTTTAAGCAAATTTTGAAGTCTGAAGAAGCAGATTAAAGGCAGATCTGTTTGTCGCTGTTAGGCATGGGCTGTTTCTTAAAATTATCCTACCCAGGAAGGGTTCTGCTGGCTGCTCTTTATCCAGAGGATAATGATGAATTTCAGCTAATTTCTATTCAGTTTCTTTTATCTGCTCATGTTTTCCCTTTTATATGTGTAAATATTAACATTAAAGATGCAGCTAACAACTAAGTAGAAACATTAAAATTTGGAGGCTACTTGTGTTCAGTCATGATTCTGCTTTACAGCATCTCTGTTTACTGTTCCATTTTGGAAACTAAGCATAATTAAAAGGAGATGAAATGATGTGAACTATCACATCGCATTACTGTTGTGTAACTAACCATTTTTTCTGTCTCAATAAGGGTTTTCTTTTCCTTTGGGAAACTGTTCAATAATTCAGTAAAAAGTTCCCAGAATTTCAGATTGTTGTATTTCATCCTAGTACTGTAGTATTTCTGCTGAATATTTTCTTATCCTTTAAGTGTTTATATTTCCATACATTTGAAAACTCATTTTGTGGATGGTCAGGTTTTTACAATCTTCCAAAGTGGCCTGTCAGCTTCTTGAGAGCTTTTCTTCCCCCCCCCCCCTTTTATTTGAAATCACCTTATTTTATATTTGCTCAGCCTCGTCTGTATCTCGTATCTGTCTCACCTGGTCCCGTGACCTCTGTCCTGAGCATTCGCAAAGCAACGAATGCGTGTCCCCCTCAACCACGGCAGTTCAGCTGCGGCTTGGAAACGGCTGGTAGGTTAGATGTGCTGGCCACCACCGAGATCTGGGCTCGCGCGGGCACTGAGGGAGCTTCTCTCACAAAACTCGGCTCTTTGCTGTTTCCATTCATTCGTGGCCCTTCATGCTGTCACATTTTTCTTCTTTTCTTCAGCGTCGCTGTCAATATACATGTAGCGCCAAGCTGAAGCAAAAAAAATGAAGTTCTTTTCCAAAGTCCGTGCTATTGTTCAGTGTATCAGGTCCTGCTATGAAGATTGCATAGACATACCAGGCGTGATAAGTTGTCTAATGGTGTCAAATTCTTTGGTGTATTTTCTTTTCTAGGTTGGAATAAGGAAACTATTTAGATACAATTACCATGAATGGAAGCAGTTGTTCAGGTTTTCTAACCACTCTGCTCTGAGAAGAGGGAGTCCAGATAATTTTTTTTTTACACTGCAGTAGGAGTTTTGGGGGTTTTTTGTTTGTTTGTTTCTTTTGGACTCTTTTGGGAGTCATGGTTATATGGAGTTATATGAAGCAAGTCACTGAAGAGGAAAGAATGTGTTAAAAAATACAAGCAATAAACTTTTCCTTAGGTACTAATTGAACTAAATGCTTTTTTCAGGCTGTGTACATGATGCCCACAGAAGGAGATGATTCATCCAAAAGTGTTCCTCTAGCATTGCAACGAGTGTTTTATGAGCTGCAACATAGTGACAAACCAGTTGGAACTAAAAAGTTAACAAAATCTTTTGGGTAAGTTTCAGAAATCTGGAATATGTATTGGGCTATTACAGGCTTCATAAACTTTTCTTTAAAAAGGTTTTATTTAAATTAGACTGTTTTTAGAGGGGTGCAGAGACCTGTTAATATCGCATTATTGTTAATTGCTATTTTTTCTTAGTTTATGTGGCTAAGTTTTTATTTATAGTCAGTACTAAAGTCAGCTTATCCAAAAGTCGGATTTAAAAAAATATATTTTTTTTGTACACAGTTATCAAACACATCAGTTAATAGCTGGATTAGAATTTACTTGTTAACTGGATATTGAGTGATGCACTTGAATAAATAAAATCCAGAACAAAATACATACTTGAAACATTCAAGTGCATGTATTATTAGTGTCTTTTTTGTTTCTGTATTAACTCTAGAGAAATAACAGTAATGTGTATTTCTCTATTGTTAGTTCTACACTGATGGCTGTTGCAACAGTTTCTTATGACATAGTCAAAAATATGTGCGTTTTTGATGTCTACCATTTAGACGCATTTATTGCTGTATTCTGTTTAGTGATTTAAAGCTTAACAGGTCTATCTGTTGCATGAAGTAAAGGTGTCCTAGTACACACAAAAAATTAATTCTTTGTGTTTACCTCATTCGAGCACTCTCTTCTCTTCCATAAAACTTTGATAAAAAGGCTTGCCTTTTTTATTTTTCACCAGTATCCAGCTCATTCCCTGGTATCTTCTTCAATCTAGTACTTGTGGTTGTGAGGTAGCGTTGAAAGGTATAACTTTAAATTTGGAATATTGAGACATAAAAGTATACAACATAACAGCATTAAGGTGTTTTTTTTTAAATTAGCACAGTGCACAAGTTAGGATAGAAGATTAAGATTAGCATAAGCTTTATGATTTCTCTTTGCACGTTGTGTAATGTGGAGTGTTTTTTTTATCAAAAATGGTTCTAAAAGATTGTAGTTCATATTATGTACATTACTTTGTATTTGTAGACTAGCTTTTTGTAATGATATTTTCAAGATTTTTTTTCTTTTTTGAAAACAGGTTTGAATATTTGTATGACCTTTTTCACAGTTGGGCTAGTGTTTGGTGCATCTGTTGCATTTCCGAGGTCTCTTATCCCACATCTTCTGCTAACGCTCGTTTTAAGTGCTCTGTCCTGATAAGATTATTTGTAACTTTACATCTATCTTGCTTTTCTTTTTCACCTTTGGAGGAAACTTTAAAATGAAATGGATATCCTCAGGGCTGTGCCTTTATCTGGTGTCTCTGGTGGTATCCTCTCTTTCTGGCACACTGTGTATATAGTTTATCAGCACTCCTGCTGTCCTGTTAGACTAAAAAGATTTCCTAATATAAATATTTTGTCTTGAGTTAGTATCGTGTGTCATTGTGAGTAGCATGATGAGATCTTTCCTGAGGGTGTTGCAGGATGCTTAGTTTTATATCTAAGAGCAAGGTTTTAAAAATGTGTTCGTATCTGCCTTTTTTGTTGGGAAGGTATTTTTGAATATGGTTGAGGAGTTGGTCTTTTTCCTCCATTAATCAGAGAGGAGTTTCTGACCTTGAGAGACTCGGCTCTATGCAGTGGGTCTAGCGTAACGTTTTGTTGAATATCGCGTTTCCCTCGAATCTGGCTTTGGCATCTTTTGGCAGAAAATGCCTTCGTTGTCCGGAGGAGCCCTTTGTTATCACTGGTATTGGCTTGTAATCTTTTTCTTTCATTTGGTCATTTAAGATGGCTAGTGTTTAATGCCTCGGGAGTCAGGAGATTATTTGCCATTCTTAGTTTTTGAGCAGATTACTTCTCTGATCTGGTTTAAGTGTGGACCCTCCCACCGTTGTTTTGGCACAGCTTTGGGAGTAGCGTGCTGCAGCCTGTCAGTGACCGAATCACTGAGCAGAGGGCGTGGGGGGAAGGTTAATCCGTATTGTTCCTCATCGGCTCTGAACGGTGGCGTTGAGTACCTGGGTTGGACCTTTGGGTCACCCTGAGGTTAGGTGCCTACAGTAAACATAGCTGATTTTATTTAATGGGAGTGATGACAGTTACAAACAGAGCTGTCAGAGACGTGATCTAAGGAATGCTTTTTAAATTTTAAATTGAAGAGTTTATAGAAGGGTAGTATTTCACATTGAAAATCTAAACAGTTGCATTATACTTCCTCTGTTTTACTTAAGGCAGTGGTGCTGAATATCCCTGTTGCAGGGTGCTGCCTTGACTGTTACAGGCTTTTAGAGACTCTCTTGCACTGACCCCTCCATTCACATGATTGTGTTTGCACGTGCACAGTACAGGTGATGTACGTATGTTCGGGGGGCTGGATGCCTCCCTGCGTCCTTGGAGGTGCTGTATGTGTGGAGATGAAGTGTTTAGAGGAGCACAAAGGGGCCACTATTTCCTATAAGTCCGTTTACTTCCTTCCCTGTGCACAAATAATCCCTGACCACTGCTTGACTGCACCTGAAGAGTCCTCAGAAAAGATGCAGCTGGAAGCATGTTGCAGAAACTTTCCTGATAATGTGGAATTGCTCCCAGGGCTTTCCGTAAGAGTTTTTTCATGTGAACCAAGACTAGGTTGGGGAGTAGAAGAACTGTTCTACTAGGCACAGTGTGACGCTGCCCCCGGCTGCAATCCCAGGACCTGTCCCAGACCCCCAGAAGGAGAAGGCAGGTGGGCGCAGACTGGCTGCCAAAACATTTCACAGCTCGCAACCCAGTCTTCCTCTTTGGCTTAGGTACTTCCAGCAGAAATGTATCTAGAAGCTGGTGGTAGGCCAAGTCAATGCTACAGAAGTTAAAAAAACAAGCAAACAAAAAAACCAGTGCATTAGGCAGCGCTAAGTCTCAGAGTCTTTGTGTCTTACTGTGTATTAAATTCTTCTGAAAGATACCATGAAAATGTCTTTTATGCTGTAAATCTGCTTTATAATATAGTAATTTTGTATTAATTTGCCTTACAAAGGTGGGAAACTTTAGACAGCTTCATGCAACACGATGTCCAGGAATTATGTCGAGTGGTACGTTTTTGACATTTCTTACTGATGCTAGCAAATACATACATGTACGTTGCATAATGTTGTCTCTTAATACTGTATATATTATGCAATTTAGTACACTCCTAGTAATAATGGCACTGACTACTTTAAATCAGGCCTCTAAGGCTTAGAGTTTTTGTGTGCACATGTGCTCTTTCTCTATCTCTTTTTTTTTCCTTCTTTTTTAGAAAGGGTTGATTGTAGCCCTTTTGGGATGAAGAACTGGAGGGCTAATTTATAGAGGATAGGGAAGGGTGAAAAGAGAGAGAATGTATGCTGGTGGTCCTTAAGAGCCATAGAGGGAAATGCTATTTTGAAGGTGTGAATACCTCATTACACTTGTGAGGTTTTCCAAAGTCAAAGGGAAGGGGCTGGCATAGTCCTCAGAACAGTTTTTAGAGGGAAAAGGAGGATTTAAAGGACTAGAAGGGAGATCCCTCTAGGAATTGACTAAAATTTCATTTTCATGTGAGTAGCTCAGAGTTTAATCAGTGAAGTAGAATTAACGGTGTGATGAATAATTTCAAGAAATATGCAAGTTTGTCCTGTTTAAAAACTAATCTTTTTTTCAGCTGCTTGATAATGTGGAAAATAAAATGAAAGGCACGTGTGTAGAAGGCACTATTCCTAAATTGTTCAGAGGGAAGATGGTGGTATGTATTTAAACTGCTAGTAATTTTGAATAAATGTTGTTGTTTGTATATGTTGAAATCCCTTTTTTATTTTTGTTTACAGTCTTACATCCAATGCAAACATGTAGACTATCGATCTGAACGAATAGAAGATTATTATGACATCCAGCTAAGTATAAAGGGAAAGAAAAACAGTAAGTAATACATTTTGATATGCACAAATTGAATACCTCAGCGTGTTGGGCTTTTCTTTTTTTATCAGATGTGTAGTGCCTTTGGATTTCAAATGGGTTTGTGGGTGCTCAGCACCCAGAAAGATCCTTACTTTTATTTCAGAAGAAGAAGCCTTTAGTTTTGACACCTCATTGAAAGTATTTTCTGCAGCAAATATTTCTGCTTGCATTACCTTTTTTTCCCTTTTCCATTCCTGTTTCCCTTCCTTGCCCCTTCCCCCAAATTCCCTTACTGAGAACTTTTCATAAAACTCTGAATTCTAGGGGTTTTCCTGGTGTCATGAAAGTGCATACTATGTTCAGTTATGTTGTCACAGTAGATTGTAACTTGTATATGAAAGTAAACTTGTAGGAAATAGATTCTAAATTAGGCTGACCATAGTAATAAGCAAATAAAGAGTTAGCTAATCATAGCAGCATAGTGGTGGTTCTTTATCATCACTTTAGGAGGTACTTGGCATACAAGACGTGAAAAAGGACATTTAAGACTCCAGCAAACAAAATTATGTAGCTTGATATCTAGCAATTGAGCACTGAGAATAGGAAATTTGACAGACAACTGTAACTGATTTTGAAATCTGTTAATATTATTGTATGCCCCCTCTAATTTTGATATGTTTCTTGATGTTCTTAAGCAATGTACAGCTTTATTTTTCTCTTTATAAAGGCAGAAATATTCAAATATGAGCTCTGAAGTCTTAATATGTTATTTGCTGAATGTATTGGTAAGCCTCCATGCTAGAGTAAACTTCTGTTTTTCTTCCTCCTTTCCTATTATTTCCAAATCTTTTTTCACATAGTATTCGAGTCCTTCATTGACTATGTTGCAGTGGAGCAGTTGGATGGTGATAACAAATATGATGCAGGAGAACATGGCTTGCAGGTATTTTTCTTTTTTTAATTTCATTTTAATTTTCTTTCTATGTCTTTGATAAAATAACTTCACAAAGCCATGACAGCCAAAAATGTTGTAAAATCCATTCTGGGTTTTGTCAACTGATTTTAGTGACTTTATTTATTTATTTATTTTTCTTTAGGCAAGCTTTTATATAGCTCCTCCCTAATTCCTGTTAGGCTTCTTAAAATGGAACTTGAACTTTAAAACAGTTTAATCAACAGTGAATTTTGCTTTTACACTTATAAATGTTTTAGTGACCAGAATGATTTTATGGTTAACTTTTTCTACAGATTTATGTGACTGAGAATCTGTTCAAATGCTTCTTTTAAAATTACCCTATTTTTGTGTACGTCTAATAAAAGCTACAGCAGTATAGTTTTGAAAGTTACTTTGGAGAGGTCATAGTTGGTCATCAGAAGTTCCGAATGGACCCATGGAGTTTAGCTGCTCTTAGGAGGGTGCAGCATGATAGCCAAATATTTGTTGGCAGAATACAGTGAGCACGCAGTCCTTAATTGATCAGAAATGAGAGCCTTAGCCTCTGCATTCTCTTGGCGTACGTTTAAATGAACTGACTCCTCCTAAATGTTATTGGAGTAGTTTATAGGAAGGTTGGTGCTGCATCAAGATAGTTAACCTCCAGCCCCATTTTGAACTCTTCTTTGGTGCATGTTGTGGTGTCAAGACTATAAAATACAAGTCTATGGGAGATGGGTCCACAGCAAAGTATTTTGAGTTGCTAAAAATGTTGTGATATCAACCTTCTATTTCCTTTCCAATGTCCAGGAGGCAGAGAAAGGTGTGAAGTTCCTAACATTGCCGCCAGTATTACACCTACAACTCATGAGATTTATGTATGATCCTCAAACTGACCAAAATATCAAGATAAATGATAGGTAAGTTTTTTCATTACAGAATTTGGACTTGTTGATATGTTTTATAAAATCATCAAAATCCTGGTTTTGAATCAGCTCCAACAGGAAGGTACAAAGGCATATGTTAGAGGTCCCTAAATGATGCGCTGATTGAATGTTAAGGTGCTGAATGACAAATTGACTACCTTAGTAGTCATTTATGGCTGTTATTTGGGATATGAAGTAAATAAATGTGCGTTGTTTTTTTTAATGTGGTATGTGGAACATTCTTTGTGCCGTCTGTGGAAAGTTGATATGTTCCCATAGGCTGCTCCAAGAGTAAGTAGGATGAATAAGTAGTCCTTTGCTTTGCCTCCATACATTTCCATGCCCACTCACTATCTCTAGAGATTGATCGTTACCCAAGGAGATGAGCTTTTGTTTGGAAACTAAATCCTTATTTCACCAATAAAAAGAAAGTGAGACTTCAGCACTTGGAAGATGTTTCAAACTAATATTCCAGTCAGTGGTAGCTGTGCTAGAAGAGCTGTACTTGTATGCTAGCGAATAATGGTTTTTGAGCTAGATTCTCTTTCCCCTTGACACAGTGAATCCAAAGTAGCTTTATTTTGGTTAAAGTACTCTTGCATTTTCATTGTTTTTACTGAGGGCATAATTTTTCTCATGTGCCTATGAAGATCATCTTTTTCCATGTTAAGATAGTATGAAATCTGCCACTGTGTGCAGTATATCCCAGATAGAAATGGCATTATAATTGTAGCTTGTTCAGTTCTTCCAGCTTGCTTTGAAGGTAAGTATTGATGTCCTTCAGCATAATAATAGGATGTGTCTGTCTCAACTACAAATCAAACTGTCTTAATTCTTTTCCAAACTAGGTTTGAATTTCCTGAACAGTTGCCACTAGATGAATTTTTGCAAAAAACAGATCCTAAAGATCCTGCTAATTACATTCTTCACGCGGTTCTAGTACACAGTGGAGATAACCATGGTGGACATTATGTTGTTTACTTAAATCCAAAGGGGGATGGCAAAGTGAGTATTGAAAACCAACTGAACGTATTTGTGTTTTGCGAATATATCCTTGTAATTTTCATAATGGTCACATCTTTGGAATTTTTGTTTCCTAACAGAAGAGAGAGCATTCTGGGATGCTCACTTCATGGAGGAATCAAATCCATGTTTGATGCAGTTCTTAGCTTGACAATTTTTTTTCTTATAGCACCTATTCTAATACATTTGGGACACTTACTTAGTATTTTAAAAAAGAAGCCAAACCAGCAGCCCTCATTTCTGGTTTTTGCTCTTCAGGGAGGAGCTGGCAGTTGGAGGCATTAGTCACATGCCTTCTTAAGAGGAGCAGATTCATATTTACTGTTGGCTTTTGGCTGAAGACGTTAACTAAGGGAATCCTTCAGTCACGTGTGCTTATACGTATTGGAATTGTACAGCAGGCAAATTCTATCCAGTATTTCTTTAGGATGTTTTTACACTGAAGCAAACATGAATATTTCTAATATTTCGGTGACTGAGCAGTTCACTTTTCTTGCATCCCACTGTTGCAGCTTTAGATGACTTGAGTGGATTGGATGTTTGTAAGTCAGGTGCTTCTTCTCTCGAGTTTCCTATTTTTGCGTGTATGTGACTGTTAGTAGTAAAATTGGTAGTCAGATTTTTCTATTAATTTGTTGCTATCCCTCTTTCATTCTTAATTCCATAGCAGATACTTTACTAATAAAGTTGCAGTTTGGAATGGTTTTATTTCAAATTTGCTGTAAAATACTTTAAATTTACAAATATTAATTGGATATCTTGTGCACCATTGCTTGTATTTTATTTTACAGTAGATGAGGTCGATTATTTGAACTTCATACAGAAATGCAGTATATTTGAATAATAATCTTAAGATAAATTATTTCAATAATTACTTGGCTAAAGTCTTCTGATATTCTGTGCAAAATGTTCAGATATTTTAGTAAGGGCTTGGTGATTTATTGCCTTCCTTATGATGCTGAGTTGAAGTTAGCAGGTTGCAGAAATTGTACTGAACTTTTTTTTTT
>NW_020447253.1:921463-994055 GCF_003343035.1 Apteryx rowi
GAAATTTTAGGCACTTCAAAGAGCTGAAAGACGTGCCAGGAATAGAATTAACTTATCATTCAAGAACATATTTTTGTGTGTAAAATTATATTTCTACAAAATTTTCTCCCTAGTGGTGTAAATTTGATGACGATGTTGTATCGAGATGTACAAAGGAAGAAGCAATTGAACACAATTATGGAGGTCATGATGACGACTTATCTGTGCGGCATTGTACTAATGCGTACATGTTGGTTTACATCAGGGAATCAAAATTAAGTATGTATACTCCGTCTATGTGTGTGCCAAGTTAGACTGATGTACAGAAATACAGGGGTTCAGGGCCATATTTTACTTCTGAATTGTTGACAACCTTCCTATACAAAGGTATATTTGGTATAGGAATAGTTTCATTAGGTATAGTTAGAATTTACAGATTCTGGGGGATCAACCAGCCTCTCTCACTTCTGGAAAGACTGATCTAATCTAGTGTTGCCTTGTCTTAGCACAGTAAGAAAAGTGCTTGTGTCTGCAGAATCCTTTCACCTAGATTGTTTTATAGAATGGAAAAATTACAGTGACTTTTAACTTGAGTGATGGAAACTAGATCCAACTGATAGATGCAAATATGTAGATACATGTTTATTTCAAAAAATTGAGCAGTAGTAAATACTTTTTTAATCATAAAATGAATGTTTAATTCAAAGGAGTATGATACATGTTTCATGGAAGCAGAGCATTTTAGCTCAGGGTAGTAAGTGGTGCTTTTGCCAGAGTGTGCTGATATCAAATAATGTTTTTAATTAAAAGATGAAAATAGCTGTCCTTGACTTAAAATCAGTGGAGTGTCAAGTGTGTATGAAAACCCTGTTTGATGTAAATTTGAAATGACATCACAAATTCTGCGTTGTAGGTGAGGTTTTGCAGCCTGTCACGGACCATGATATTCCTCAACAGCTCGTAGAAAGGCTACAAGAAGAGAAAAGAATAGAGGCTCAGAAGAGGAAGGAAAGGCAGGAAGCTCACCTCTATATGCAAGTGCAGGTCAGCCTTTGAACTGGATCGAATTGCAAGTAACTTACTAAAATTCAGAATATTGAGCCACCCAAGACAAAACTTGATTTTTAGTTTTTGGATTTGTATTTATAACTAGCATTTGAAGTGAAACGATGAGTGGAATTTTAGTGCTTATAAGCATATTCACACCTGCGCTAAGTCCCAATGAAACAAGCAGTACTCCACTGGGAATGACAGTTTTTTGGGGCATTTCTGTTTTCTGTAGAAGTGTGGGAAAAGTTATGTGCTTACAAATAAAAATAGTAAATTCAGGTGAAAAGAAAAAGACTAGATTATGTTAAATGGTTGCGCTGCCGCTGCACTTTTATCTCCTTCAGGAATTATTTTCTAAAATTAGAATGTATCTAGCCATACGCTGCCATCCTGGACTTCGGCCAAAATGAGCTCATCAAGCTTGAGGAGAAGGGAGAATGCTTATATTTGCAATTATCGCTTTTTGGAAAGGCCAGATGGACTAGATTGCTAGGAATTGCCTTAAGGAACCCTGTTTATGGCTCTTTCCAGAGCCCATCTGGCTGAAAAAAAAAGAACCCGTTATCTGTTTGCCCCAGCGTTTCCTTGGTGTGTTCTTCCTGGTGTTCATAAGGAGAGACACCGGTAACGTTTGGCTTGTTCTACATGACGTTTACACTACAGCTGCTCTCAATGGAGAGACTGGCAGAGTTGCGCAATCTTTTTTTCTCTCAGCAAAGACTGCGTGAGGACTGTGACAGATACAGGAAGTCTTTTAGTGCGTCTTCCTTGCGTTATGCTAGTGAAATAGTTACATAGCTTTCTTCAAATGCCAGGATTATCTGAGTACATGTTTCCAGGGTTGAGATCCAAGTGTCACTGGCTTTTTATTGTTTGGGATTTGTCAGAATTAGTGTATTTTAATTACTTGCATTGATTTGACTGTCACAATTTTTTAATTTCATTATATCCTGCGTTCTTGCAAATTTTCCTTCAGGAGAACGCAATTAGTATAACAGTGTGACACTATCCAGTAAGCCAGTGACGTTACACAGTAAAGCATCATCAAAAAAGGTATGATATCTGCAGCTGAGTTTATATGAATGGTAACCTTTAAATGTAAATTTTCAGATAGTGGCAGAGGATCAGTTCTGTGGCCACCAAGGCAATGATATGTATGATGAAGAAAAAGTGAAATACACTGTTTTCAAAGTACTAAAAAACTCCACGCTTACGGAATTTGTTCAAAATCTTTCTCAAACAATGGTAAGTTTTCTGTAGTGGACTATCTATCTGTATTTTATTACCTTATGTTCACTTAATAGTCTTTATCTTCTCCAGGCATCAGCAGCATTCAGTCATTATTTAGAGCTTTTTAAAATGGATTAATTTTGACTGAGTTTAATAAATGTACTTAATCATTTTTTTTTCTTTTCCCTGTCACAATTATTATTTATTGTAGGGATTTCCACAGGATCAAATCAGATTATGGCCAATGCAAGCTAGAAGTAATGGAACAAAAAGACCTGCGATGTTAGATAATGAAGCAGACGGCAATAAAACGGTAAATATCCATTGACAGAGGACATTATTTCTGTATGTCATCCATGAGTCTCAGTTCCCGCTAAGAATCTGTAGCTTTGGGACATTAGAATTTTTTTTTTTTTAAAGGGGTTTTAAACTAACCTGTGTATGCTGAAGTTTGTTTTTTGAGAAGATTTGAGATTTAGTGGATTGATATTTTGTGGGGGAGGGGAGGAAATCTGGTGGATGCTTTTACTTCCATAAAGAGAACACATGATCACGATTTGTGTGTTAGTTTTTAAACATAAATGTCTCTTGAGTCTTTTCAGTGTTTGGGCAAAAATGCTGGATTTAGTCAAGTGTATTGCTTAAAATAAAATGTTGCACCTGAATACCACAAAAGAAAAAAAATCATAAAATTCTTGTGTGTCTAATCAAAATGCAGATACCAGATTATATTATATTCTCCAGAGTCTTGTCTTTTCTTTTTCCACATATTTCTAAATAGATGATTGAGCTCAGCGACAATGAAAATCCATGGACAATATTTTTGGAAACAGTAGATCCAGAGATGGCTGCTACTGGAGCAACATTACCCAAGTTTGATAAAGATCGTAAGCATATATGCTAAAACTTGAGTAAATACAAAATACTCTTAGTTTGTGTGTACCTCAGAAAACATTGTGTGCTCCTTTTTTCAATGATGTCATTGACGTAGTCATCAAACTGCAGTGCTGATATTTGCTTTTCTCATGTTCTTTTTTCTCCCTCATTTCTCTTCAAGGTTGAGGACATATTTCAAATGGTTTTAGAATCATTGAATAAATTTTATGTATAAGTACCTGTATATATTAAATTCAGTGCATAATAATATTATTAAGAACATCATTTGTAAATCAAAGACACATTTGTGTAACATTTAAAGAAAAATAGGTGATTTTTTCAGATGTGCTCAAATAAGCCTTACATAAAATTAATTCTTGCTTCTTAATTTGTAGATGATGTAATGTTGTTTCTGAAGATGTATGATCCGAAGACTCGGAGTCTGAATTATTGTGGACATATCTACACACCTATATCCTGTAAAATACGTGAGTTCTAAAATTCAATTTCATTGTTGTAGTTGAAATTGTTTTAATAAAATATATTGCAATTTTTTTTCTTTAATATTAGTTTTATCATCGAAATCAAGTGATACAGTTTGGAAATCAATAGTGCTTCTGTCTGGCTATTCTGTACAAGTACACCTTTTATTTTAGTATTAACGATGTAGTGTATTCTAGGTGTATTTTTGTATGGCAAAAGATGTGTAAGACTTACAACGTTGCTAAAATTTTTCCTGCTTCCTGGCTTTTCCTTGCACTGTGTTTTCTTATTTTTACGTGTTATGTTACAGTAAGAAGGAGGTTACCTGTACTTAATGAGGATAGAGTTTGAGGGTCTAGCTTGGCTTTAAATCTTATGTACATTTTTGAGAAGTTTGGAATTGAAGAATGGTGCGAATATCATTTCAGCAGATTCCCAGTCTTGCACAACCCCTTTCTCCCCGTCTTCGTTCTTGTGGTTTAGGGCAGCCCGCAGTTCTCCTGATCTCTCTGTGGGCCTTGGTGCAAGTTACAGCAGTGAAATAACTGATCTGTTGGGGTGGGGAAGAACGGAGCGGGGAAGGGACTTCCTTCCCTTCCCCCCTCCCAAGCCAGAAGCAGTTCAGTGTTGTCAAAGACCACATTTGGTGCATGACGACAGAGAGTCTGCAGCTACATTGCAGCCTCAAAGGTAGGCCACAGGCTGAAATTCCAGTTTCTCCCAACACCAGTGCTTGTGCTCTGATCCAGTTTTCTTCCCCATGTTGCATCAGTGAAACCTTCTGCAAAGCTGAGACGTAGCCTTCACACACCTTGTTGGCTGTCAGTTAATTTTTTTGTTGCAGGTTTACAGTGTTCACCAGATGTTGCTGAACATAATGGGCTGTTTCAGACTTGCTGGACAACTTTGGGATATGCTATTGCTCCCCAGTTTGTTTTTTCTTTCTTTTATTTTCGTTAGGTTATTTTGTGACATGTTCTACTTTAAAGGTTTATATAAGGCTCCTTGTACAACTTTTCATGATAGTAGCCTTGAGAGTAGCTGGTCAGACTTAAATTGAGTGTGAGCCTTGCTTTTCATATGGCTCCATTTAATGAATTTAGCGAATGACTACTGCGTAGAAATGCATTGATTTGTCATTTTGAAAGTCTCATTCTGATGACTTGCACATGCTTTCAATTTTGTATTTTAGCTGTGTGACTTTTTTAAGAGAGATGAAAATTTCTCTAAGAGGAAGAGCAGTGTTATTCAATCTGTATGTTCTTGGATGGCCTTGCATGTCTGTCTTTTTTTGTTTTGTTTTGTTCAGATGAAACGGAAGGAAACTTAAAGCCTATGTTTGGGTTGAATCTAAGTATGGGAAGCTTTAACCTAGTAGGTTCCCTTTCTCGGGTGTTTTAAAACTGTTTAACCAGGATTGAAAAAGTAATTGCTCCTTTCTTTTGCAAACGGCTCTCACTAGTAGCTAAAGCTGCAATGCATTTCACGTTTTTTTTCTTTTCCAATAGGTGACTTGCTTCCAGTTATGTGTGAGAGAGCAGGATTTCCACAAGAAACTAACCTTATCCTCTATGAGGTTCGGATTGATAGACTTATTTATTGTACAAATTATAATCAGTGTACCAGTAGAAAGTTTTCTTTAAGGATAAATTGCAATGTGATTAAAATATTTTAAACTTTAAAAAATTGCAAGGAAAGCATTCTCTAAATAATACTTTGAATATACAAGTAGGTAGAACTGCAAAGCCTAATATGGCAGGTGTGACTTAACTATCTCCTCTAAAACAGACACAGTGATTAAACCCAATGTTGTGTCACTCATAAAAATACAGTCCCTCACCCTGAAGGGAATTCTTGAACAGGGAACACTTAAGTGCTGAAGCAGGTGGTTCAGGGAGGTTGTGGAATCTCCATCCATGGACGTTTTCAGAAATTGAAGGAGCAAGGTCCTGTACAACCTGCTCAGACTTGGAAGTTGGCCCTGCTTTGAACAGGAGGTCAGACTAAAGACCTCCAGTGGTCCCTTCAGACAGAAATTATTCTGTGATTCTGTGCAAAACTCAAATTGCACATTTTTAAACTTTTGAAATTATACATCTGTTTTATTGTGTTCTCTTATATTAAAAAAAAAACACAAAAAAACAAACTAGATACCTTTCTGGAGTTCTTGCCCTTTCAGTCGGTTTAAAAGAAACCAAATGGTGAAGGTTTGCTTGCAAATTGAAGGCCAGTAAATGAAAGGTGCATAAGAGCTAATAATAATTTATGTATATGTTAATGATACCCTTTAAGCCATGAAACTATTAATAGGACACTGACAAACTAGTCCCTTTTCCTAAAGAACCAAAGGATTGAGTTCCTTTGGTATTATGACTCAAATAAAGGTAACAAAGTATTCTGAAGTAACCTTTTTGTCTTCTGTATTCTGTAGTTAAGAAAAAAAAATGGTTAAAAAAAAGGTTGCTCATAACAGTAATCTAAAATCGTAAGCACTCTCAATTTTGTAGCTTTGAAGTCTACAGTGCTGTAAGAGAGTGCCAGCAGTTAGTATTAGCAGCAAAGTTATTCGTGGAGGACTTCATGTAGAAATTTTTTGTTTTAAAACCTTGCACTTTTAAGTTACTTAATTTTAAATCTGTTTTGAAGTTAACTGAGTGTGTTCTTGTCTTCTGAGTCACTGTGTTAGGGGAGCTAACGCTGCTAACATTATTGGCCATTAGATTTTCAGTATCCCTCTTGGACAGCCGAGTTGAGAAAATGTTGTATCTGCTGTTTCCTTCCCCAAGTTAGAAGTTAGCAGACAAAATAGTCTGCTAACATATTCCTGCCCAAATACAGAAATAGTAAACCTTTCTAATTCTGTATTTATTGAGTGCTGAAGGTGCAGATCTTGCCAGAGCAAAGTCCTTGCTACAGTAAAAACAAGGAATTGCTTTTATTGCGCTTTTTGTTAGCGGTCATGCTGCTCTCCCTGGTGGTTCCAGGAGTGCGCACGCAGTTCCGTGCTAAAAAGCAGAACTGTCAGGTACTTCTGTATTTGTCTTCAAAAATCACAAGCCTCTTTCAGTATGCAAAACACTTTTTACCCTGTACAGGTGAGAGTTGCAGTTTGATTCCAGTTTGTTTAGACAGGAGTGCTTTTATCCCAAGAAGTTAACCTACAAGTATAAATACATAATCTAAATGTAGATATTTTCTAATATAAAAGTATTTAATCTGTCTTTCTTTTCCTTTTTTAAAAATAAAAGTGTATTATTTTGCAAAGATTCTGTGCTATCGAAATAAGCAAGTGTATTCAGTATTCTCCATCTTTCTGAAAGCTGCATCAGTAAAAATCTCTGAATTTTGAAAAATTTTGAATGGTGACAAGATAATACTGAATGCTAAAATACTTTATAAAATAAAAGAGAGTCTTGAAGTAAACTATTGTTTAAAAAAAAAAGTAGTTGGCTGTATCAAAAAAAGACATTTATCTGAACCTTAGTTAAGATTAATTTACAAATATATGTGCCCATTTGTTTCAATTGAAGTAAGATACCAGTTGCCTTGCCTTATGTTTCCTTTACTGTTGTGACTTCTTTTATTTTGTCTTTTCAGTTGTTCTATGAGATCAATTTTTTTTTTTTTATTGCAGGAAGTTAAACCCAATTTAACAGAAAGGATTCAAGATTATGATGTATCTCTTGATAAAGCCCTTGATGAACTCATGGATGGTGACATCATAGTGTTTCAGAAGTATGTATTTTAAGGAGCCGACTTACTGCAGTTAAATCACCTGGTTCACTTTGAGTGCAGAACTTCTTTCAATTTAGCAGTTTTAATAAGAGCAAATATAGTTTTCTAACGACAAACAAGTTCTCAGCAGTTCTCATTTGTTCATTCAAAGGGGAAATGAATAAATCTTGTTAGTATTTTAATTATCACATGCCACATTATTTAAGGAAAAGAAGTCTTCATCCTAGTTTAGAAGACTTAGTGCTCCTAATTACTAAAATAGGTCTTAATATTATCAAAGAGTATGATTCAGCTATACATCCAAGTCCTGCAGCTTTTTACCTGGAGCCACCATAACTCAGACACTGAAGAGCCTACCTGCATTTCAAATGTTAGGCTCTGTACCATAACAAGGCTCTTGACTTGGAGCTCCTTTCAGCCTAGAACTAAACTGCTTTCCCTTTTTCTTTTTATTCATGCTCACAGTAAGTTCCATATTGGTCTACAGTGATGGGATGCTCCTGATTCGCCTGAGCATATGCGACTCAGGTGTACTGGTCCTTCAACTGGAGCTTTCTCCAAGGCAGAAGGAGAACTCCTGTGTCTTATATCCATTAAAGGGATCTTACTTAAGCTTGTCAGGGCTATAAATCGGCATTTCTATGCTCTCACTCCTGATGGTCACACCCAACTGTGTTGCTCTGTTTCTCTCCATGGGCTGACAGTGGGTGGAAGCCAGCTAGTCTATCTTCAGCACTCTTACCCCAGATTATGTGAGATGAATGTATTTCTCATGTCATGCCTTGGAACTCGCATTCCCTGTTGACCCAGTTGGTGTTATGCACCTTTGGCTGGCTGCTGACTTCTGGGTAAGTGCACAGCTTGTACCCTGGTGCTATTTCTCTGCTGAGAAGATAGGGATACCAGTCAGTAGTGACCCAAACCAACATCTGTGCAGATGTTTTGCTTCTGTTGTCCAAGGGGTGCTGTTTTGCATCTGACCGCTGTGCAAAGTCACAAATGCAGGAGTTTGTGGAAGGTTTTGGCAGCGTGATAAAGGCATGCACTAATGTGCCGGGGTGGCAAGGGAGGGGAAGAATACTGCTAGAATGCCTCTGTGAAACCAATAGGATCAGTTTACTGCTGGACTATCAAATAAGCGAGCATAGTGTGTAAGCACCTTTGCGCTTGCACAGCACAGATGTATTCAAAGGTGTGGATCACTACTGACTCTATTAGACCTACTGTGTATGAGTGGTGGCTCTTTAAAAAGGTTTCTTAACTGCATTTCTGTATTTCTCAACTGTTGCTGACTTACTGTAGAACATATTTTTTGAAGCCCTAGCCACTTGTATGTGTAACAGTATAATATGTAATGATTTCATTTGTCTGCTCTTGTAGGGATGACCCAGAAAATGATAACAGTGAGCTGCCAACAGCTAAAGAATACTTCAGAGACCTATATCATCGGGTGGATGTCATTTTCTGCGATAAAACCATCCCCAATGACCCTGGATTTGTTGTTACTTTATCCAATAGGATGAATTACTTTCAGGTGTGTATCCTATTTGTTTCTCTGCGTTTGTTTCCTTGTTACAAAGCGACTTCTGCGTTAGTTCACCAGCATGTTATACGTAGTTTTTGAAAAGATTAATTCTGTTCTTTTAAGTTTTTTGCATTGTGTCATGAAAAACTTAAGCCACTAATATTTGTGAGAATAAATATTTAATAATTTTGATATTATTAAAGGCGACTTTGCTTCCAGTTGTGAATGAGAAAAAGATTTCCGCAAGAAACTATTTTTAATTAGTTACGCTAGCATTAATTTTAATGATTTTAATTTTTTATTAATTTAATAATATAGTGATATGACTTCAGTGACTTCTGCACAGGATTATTTTATTTTTATTAATAATGAGTTACTTTTTTTTTTTTTTCTTGGCATGCTATTCTGCCCTGGAAAATGTTATTCTAATAACAAAATTACAGGATTGCTTTCTGAGTGACTTGTAAAACTTGCTCAGTTTATTTAGCTATTAGAAGAACAGTCAGAGTCATATCTATTTTATGGTTTTAGTTTCACCAAAAAACCTAAATTTATAGACCAAACTGCATTGTTTTTTTCACTTGCACAATGTTCAAGGCTCAGCGGCACTAGATCTGTTCTGTTGTATTCATAAAGATAAAGGGTGACGATGGGATAATTAGAAGAGGAAAACGGGATGATGGAACTGTAAAAAGTAATAATTTGGCTGGTGTTTTTAGCATCTGAGTAGATCTCAATCACTACAGTTCTCCTACAGTTGCTTTTATCAGCGTCGAAAGGAGTACATAAAAACAGACAATTTTATTTTCAGTCACTGAAGGCAGGAGTTTTGAGCATCTGAATGTAGAGGGAAAGTGAGAGATGATTCTTTTGCTGTCCTTTTCTCATCACATCTGCCTTCCAGTGACTCACTTCCTCTTATTTCATTTTTACTTGAAGCGTAAGTTCTTTACAGCTTCTTTTGGCAGGGAAAAAGTAGACAAAGGATTCCCATGCTTCTTGTGAGGCTGTGGCATGAAATACTCTGCTGGGAATAATGTGATGATATCACCAGTCAAGCTAATTTTCTTAGAGTAAGCTTAAAAATCAGTGGAAAAATGGGAATTTTCAAAGGTCAAGTCTCACTTATTTTCCCAATAATAGTATAATTAAATAGAAAACAAAAGATGTGTAGAGCTATATTCAGACAGCAAGTTGTGGGTTTTTTAGAGTTTTGGTCACATTTGTTGTAATAAAAGGGGAATTTTCCTTTTTTTTTTCTGGAATATCTTTTTCTTTGTCAACTATTTATGAGATAGTGTGAAAACCAGAGATACTGAAGATTCTTTCGCCTTGGGGAAGTGGGCATAGGGGGTTTCTTTCAGAATTTCTATAGCCTGATGTTCTGTAAGTAGTATAGTGAATGATCATAGAGCACTATTATAACTGTTTGAAATAATCCAGAACTTAAAAAATAATAAAATTATTTCACAGGTTGCAAAGACAGTTGCACAAAGACTTAATACAGATCCAATGCTATTACAGTTTTTCAAGTCCCAAGGGTAAGTAGAATTTTATAAGTATAGTGTTCTGTGTCTGAAGTATTCTTTAAAATGCTTTGCCCCAAAATATGTAGGTTACAGTTATTTCATAGCTTCTTCCACACTACAAACTAATTCTTCCCTAGTAAAATATTAGCATTCTGACATGCACAGTGAGTCACCTAGACAGTTTAAAGAAATAGAGTGGCTGGCTCTAGGGGCTCCATGAATTCGGAACTTTGTAAGAAATTCAGTAAGCGTCATTCAGAAAAGAGACATTTTAAAGGATCGTTATTTACACTAAATTTCTAAAACTGTTCATTACTTTAAGGCCTTTTTGTACAGGGCAAAGCTGTTAAATTATTAGGCTGTTAGAAGTGCTGTTTCAGTGAATGCAGCTTTCTAGAATGGAGGAGACCATAAAGAAATACACATAAAAATAGTATTTTTGCTGTTGTTACGTATTATAAGTTTAAATGCAAGAGTTACTTGACTTTTTTTTTTTAATTATTCTTTTTCTGGAAATCTGCAAGTGAGGGTTTTCAAAGATGGCTGAGTTGATCTAACAAGTTTGCTTCTGCTAAAAGGGGCAGTCCTGGTTAAAGTGGTGTTCCTGGGCACGGTTGTGTAAAACTGGATTTGAATCTATGGAAAATTGGAATGGTAGCAGAAAATAGTATATTAGTAGTTATGTTCTATATAAGTTGCAGGAATAATGCACACAAAGTTATATCAACTTCTATATTCATGCAAATATAGAGTGCTCTTCATTAACCTGTAGGCATCTTCCTTCCTCATCAGTAAGCCTGTCCCAAAATGAGTAACTCCCTAGAGCCTGCTGTGCTGTGGTCATTCTGGAATTTCGTTGTGTCATATGGCATATTCACAATCTAAAGCATGTGATTTTAGTGCTCCCGTAGTAGTAGTTTCAGAGGAATGTAGGTCTGCCACCCTGCAGGATTAAAGGTGAGCTTGTAAACACCAAGAGAGTTAACACACACAGGGAATGGGATTTATGTTCCCGTACATTTGCGCGTTTTTAAAAAAAATCACTGAAGCGCTGAGTATAATGCTGCTTAGGTTGTACAGGCAATTAAATGAAACTGGTAGCCAGAAATAAGAATGTACTTAATATTTTGATTTACTGTGCAGTGATGGATTATAGAGAGACACTTAGGTTTTTCTTTTTTCTTGTGCAGTTACAGGGATGGCCCTGGTAATCCTCTTAGACATAATTATGAAGGTACTTTAAGAGATCTTCTCCAGTTCTTCAAGCCTAGGCAACCTAAGAAACTTTACTATCAACAGGTAAGAGTCTTCGTTTTTACAGTGTGAGTAAAAAAAAATTCTGCTTTGTACAAAGCGTGCCTAAAGTGTATCTCTCTTTCTTCTTTAAGCTCAAAATGAAAATAACTGATTTTGAAAACAGAAGAAGTTTTAAATGCATATGGCTAAATAGCCAGTTTAGGGAAGAGGTGAGTGAGATTGGCTGTATTCTATTTGTTGCCATTTCTTTTTCAAAGCCAGTACAGTTGTGGTGATGTTGTGGTTTATGCAGTCTGTTGTCTTTGGACACCATGGAATTAGACCAGAGTTGTAACTTTTCAAAAAACAAACAAAAACAAACAAAAAACAAAAAAAATTGGTTCTTAACAAAAATTTTGAAGTTAAAGTTGTTCACTTTAGTAATTGTTGTCTTTTAAAGATGGGCTTGTACTGAAAATAAAAATCCTATGTATTCTGTGCTCTAATATGGTTATTGACATTTTCAGTCTTTCTAATAATTATTTTGTTCTAAACACTACATAGGAAATAACACTATATCCAGACAAGCATGGATGTGTACGGGACCTGTTAGAAGAATGTAAAAAAGCTGTAGAACTCTCTGAAAAAGGTTCAGGGAAATTAAGGTAAGGCTGGAAGATTCTGGATTTCCTTTATGTCATCACGTGAATTTAATGTGGATGAGTATCGTTTTAACTTAAATACTGTGGAAACCAGTTATTGTGTTAAGAAAGACACTGAGAACCTCAGGATTCTCATTGTTAAAGTGTTTTTAAATATGGATACAAATTTTACGTAATTATTTAACATTTCATAAAGTTGTATTCTAGAGACGCACAGGATTCATCAGCAGCAATTGTAAATTCACAATGAAATAATTGTTTCCAATGCAAACATTTCATGCTATTCATTTCTCAGGGATTAAGGAGTGGTCATTTTGAAAAGAGTTTAAAAAGTAATTTAAATTAAAATCCATTGTCCTGTAATTGCATGTACTGGCTTTTCTTGCAGTAAGTCATAAATTTTTATCTCTAATAAGTCTGCAGCTTAATTTTTAGTAAAGACTGTATCGGTAAAGCTGAAAATTCAATAGTAATGTCTGTTTATATTCTCACTACATTAATCTTCCTTGAGGTTTGAGAAACAAGTGTTGGCTTGACTTTTTAATACTCTCCCTGTTCATTTATTTTTAAGGCTGCTAGAAATTGTAAGTTACAAAATAATTGGCGTCCATCAGGAAGATGAGCTGTTAGAGTGTTTGTCACCTGCAACAAGTCGAACGTTTCGAATAGAGGTAAATGCTACTTTCTTTAAAAAGCTTAGAAGCTTTGGCTTTGACAGAAGAAGCTCTTTCAAGTGGTAAATATCCTTTTCTGGATTCTGATTTTCAACTACCGGAATAGGGGATATTCACAGCAGGCTGCCTCACATAGTAATATATGTGTATTTTGGAAGGTAATTCTTCTAACATATTTCTTTTGTTCCATGTGTTTCTCTGTAATGATTCCACTCTTTCATTTTTATGTATATTTTTATAACAATACGTGAACACTTGGCAAGGTTCCTGTCCATAGGACATTTGCCTCCTTAGCAGTAATTCAAAGGTTTGTCTGCGGACTCATGGTGTAAATTTTTATCCTTATAACTCACTTTCATACTCTAAACTTAAGTGTTCTAGAAGAGTTTGTTTCCTTTTCGGCTACGGTTTGGCTTTCTAAGCCAAAGTTTGTTACTTATTGTGTGATTATTCTAAACACATCATCTTGCAAACCTTTTTACTTTCCCGAAAGATCAGGGAAAAAAAAAAAAAGTTTTCAGTGTAAAGCTGTAATGAGAAGATGAGTAGATTTGTGATTTTTTATTATTATTATTATTATTATTATTATTAATCACAGCTTATGGAAGATTTTATGTTAGAAAAGCCGTCTAGGAAAGCCAGGAGACTGTTTTATTGAGTAGGGGAAGCTGAAATATATCACGTTGGAGATGATTTGTTTAAAGAGGCTTTGTCAGATGGGATGGTTCTTTTGACTACTTTTAAATTGAATAGTTTTACATCAGTAGCAACACACTAATTATGCTTTTAGCTAAATAATATGTTAATTTTTTGTGGATGTGTTAGCTGGTTTTAGTCATAATTTTATGTCTGAATCTAGGAGATTCCTCTGGACCAGGTAGATATAGATAAAGAAAATGAGATGCTAATCACAGTGGCACATTTCCACAAAGAGGTTTTTGGGACATTTGGAATTCCATTCTTGCTGAGGATACACCAGGTACAGTATGTCTTCCTTTTTCCTCTGTGGGATTATTTTTATGACATTTTCTTAAAGTTATGTACAAAGAACCATTAGTATAAAAAGTGTATGGGAAAGTATCACTCCTGTAGAAAAGTTTCTGCCCCAGATATGCCTCTTCATGATTAAATCGCTTACCACCTCAGTTCTCTTTTGCATACACAGGTTGTTCAGTCTTCAAGGCTAAGACTGCCTTTCAGTGAGTAAGGGAAATGTCTAGAAAGTAGGGCTTCAGGAACAGCCGGGGACTGAAGTACTATAACTGTAATATTAACCAACAAAGAAACCAGAATCCTTATTTCTAATACATTCCTAGTTATTACAGTGTGAACTTGTTGCCAAAAATGAAGAAAAGCATTTAGGCCATTTTTGCTGGGCTTCTTTTTGAGGCGCATGTGACCATGAATTTATGAGTTGGTTTGCTTTCTTGAACGTTTTCTAGGATGACTTTGTATTTCATAACTCAGCTTATTTTTAAAATTCGACATGCTTTATCTTCCAGGGCTGCAAGTTAATACAAGAGTGAAAGCTAATTTTGAAAGCTTAATTAAAATTCTAAGTTTTTATGTAGTGCTGCTCCAACAGTGTCACACTAGTTTTTTTAATATCGAAGTGTATTTCTGAGGGCAGTTAGTGATTGTCTTTCTAAACTGTTTTTCTGTTTTTTATGCTAATTTGTATGAAAATTTAGTTTCATAGAAGTTCTGGACTGCGAAGTATGTCCAGATGTCTGAATTCTGTGGCATTTTGCCGTATTTCCATATTTATGATTAGTGTGGAGTAAAAACTGCATATTTATTTGCAGTGGGAACCAATTGCACTGTATTTCCTTGTCTGTAACAGCTGATATATTACCGATTTTTTAAGTTGATGCAATCCAGCACTTTTGGGGGGGAGCTCATACACAGTATGCAGAAAAATACTACAAAGAGGTGGTTAGTAGAGGGGAGAAAAATCACAGGTTTAGAGATTTTCAAAAGTAATATGCTTAGGAAAGATGTATATATATATTTTTTAAATTTTTGTCTTGCTGCTAATTTTCTAACTTCTGTTTCTCAACTTTAACCTGACTTATACATGTCAATGCTATGCAATTACAAGTGCTTGGTCGCTTTATGAGACAATTTGTGTAATGAGGAATTGATAAGACTTACTAAATTTATAGCAAGTTGTATGACATTTCGTGACATAGTGGATGATGTTGATGTTTCTGTAATTTTGAAAATAACAGATATTAAGATATGCAGTGTATTTCAATGTAGCTTGAAGCAGGAAGTATAAACAGCATCATCTTTTTCATAAGCTTTTTTGATACTAAAAATCTTATTGAAATTATTAGGGTGAACACTTCAGAGAGGTTATGAAGCGGATTCAGACAATGCTGGACATACAAGAAAAAGAATTTGAAAAGGTAATGACATTTGGAAGAATTCTTATTGCTGCTTGTAGACTTTAGATAAGTTTATTTTAAAAAGCTGTAACACCATAGATTTGATGTAAGTGTAGATTTTGATTAATAGAACAGTTGGTTGACTTAAATAGTGCCTTTTCTGTGAATAATTAGGTAGGATGTGTGGGAGTAATACTTCTGCCTTGGCATCAAACTCTTTTCAGCAAGGCTATAAAGTGACTTAGAAAAGTCTAGAGGGAACAGGCGCTCTAGAGGTCATCTGCTCTAGTCTCCTGCTCAGAGCAGAGCGAACTTCAAAGTTGAATCAGTTTGCTCAGGGCCTTCCCTAGCTGCGCTTTGAAGATTTCCATGAATGGGAATTCTGCCACATTCTGGACAACATATTTCAGACCTTTACAACTATCATCGTGAAGACTTTTTTTTTTCCCTCTTATATGCAATCAGAATTTCCCATTTGCTGCAGCTTGTGATGGTTGGCTCTTTTGCTGTGCACCTCTGAGAAAAGTCTGCTGTCTTACGTTCTGTAGCACCCTTCAGTCAGTGGAAGACTAGAAGTCCCAATTAGACTTTTTTTCTCTGGGCTAAAGAATCCCATTTCCCTTAAGTTTCTAGTATGCTGTGTGCTCCAACCCCCTAACTGTCTTACTGGACCTGTGTTAGACTGGCAGCAGTTTGTTGCCATCTATTTTGCACCAGAGAGTTGAGTAGAGGAAAATAATCACTTCCCTTGACCTGCTGGCTACACCTTTGTTAATACGGACTGGTATGTGGTTATCTTTCATCACCCCCAAGGACACTGTGCATACGAACCTGTTGTCCACCAGGAGCCCCAGGTCATCATCTGCGCAGCTGTCCCCCAGCCAGCTGGTTCCCAGCCTGTTCTGGGGTTGTTTTTGCCAGGTGCAGGATTTTGCATTTGTCATTGTTGAACTTGGTAAGGTTTCAGTCAGCCCATTCCTTCAGCTTCTCGAGGCCTCCGTGACTGGCAACGCTGCCTTCCCACGTGTCGACTGTGTCCCCCGGTGTGGTGTTCTCCAAGTTTCCTGAACGTTCATTTTGTCCTGTTGTCCAGGTTGTTAATGAAGACTTTTAAACAGGCTTGGCATCAGTATCAAGTTCCCCTGAGGAATACCACTCATAACCAGCTGCGAGTTAGATTCTGAAGTTAGACTTGTAGGCTTTATTTTCATGCTCTATCTTAACAGTTTTCTTCCTGTTTGTAGTTTAAATTTGCCATTGTAATGATGGGCCGACACCAATATCTCAATGAAGATGAGTATGAAGTGAACTTGAAAGATTTTGAGCCCCAACCTGGTGAGTTTTTAGCCAACCTGATTATTCTTATGAGATGCTGAAGTTACTCTGCCAGTGGTTAGGATGTAGTTATCCTTAACTCTGGATTCAGAAACAGATCAATTGTTCTTTGTACATGAAATATGTTATACGTAATAATTAAGCAAGTATTTATATCCACTTTATATGCACACTTAGTGTTAGATGTGTATCTTAGTCTGAGAATACATATTTTTATATACATATAAATTACCTAAGGGATAATGTGTTTTTTTGTGAGTTAAAAATTTGCATTTGAGTGGCCAAGTGGCTCATATATCAGTATAACATATTTTACAAAAGAAGGGAGTTGCCATGTCGGTTGCACTAGACCTTTGCACTAGACCATCTGATCCTTTGTACATTTGGTTCTCACATTGCTATTGCAGTATGTGCTCATATTATTCCTAAAAAATATTAAGTTGCATTCTCATAGGTTTCTTTATCTTAAGTGTGCTGTGAAGAGGTATTTGAAGTCTCATATTCATTGAAGACATTTTTGGGTTTTTTTGTATCTCCAATAAATATGAAGAATCTGACAAAAATATTACATACACGAATAGGATACCATTTAGACTTACACATAGGAGAAAGCAAGTTAATCTTCCAGGAGTTCCTCCATAGTCTTGGAGAGTTCCAGTTGGGAATGGCACCCTTGAGTTTGCAGGCAGGGCTCTGCTGAAAGCCTTGAATTCATGATTTTTCCCATGCTCAGTTGCCTGTTTTTTTGTTGTTGTTTTTTTTTTTTTTTGTGGGGGGGAGGTCGTTTTGTTGTTCTTGTTGGCTGCTCTGTCTCCTAGAAATGAGACTGAGGACACCTTGCTCTCTGCAGTTCTGTGATAGTTCTGAGCCCTGTTCTTTGTTGGAAGGGTATGTTAGGGCCAAACACCGAACACTCTCTGCTTTTTTTTTCAAGCTCTGCTTTTGATTTATCTAACAGTTGTAAAGAAATCCTGTAACTGTCCATTTAATTTAAAACCCCAGAGACTCAGGCCTTGTACTATTAATGAGTACTTCCCAGGAACTTAGCAAAAAGTCATCACATCATGGTATTTTATGGAGCTAGGTTTAGGGCTCATGGCTGGGCATATGAGGTGACTTGCCTAACTGAATGTTTACATCTGAACAAGTCATCTACGAGCAGAGGCAGCGTTCAGGTGAGCAGTGCGACTTGTCCTGCTGGCGGGCCTGTTTTTTGCCCAGCTGTGAGGGGTCTCTGGATGACTAACTCGGAGATGGACATCTCCCCGTGGACAGCTAAACCCTCTCCTGTTTGTTCAGAGCAGGCAGGGTCCTGATTTCGCTCTCTGTAAGTCATCTTTGAGAGCTGGGAAGGGGAATCCAATAGTCTGAAACAGGCTCTTGGACTCTGTGAGTAAAGCTAGAGGTGGTATTGTCAAAGCGATGCGAGACATTAGCCGGGTACACTAGGTCAGACGTACAAACACAGCCGAACCTTGGAAAAGGGAAAACTTGAACTGTTGGAAGAAGAAATTGTAGGGCATCTGAGACTAATGGATTTTAATTTGAGAGTTTACAGGAAGTTGCCCTTTTGATACAATACACTTCGATAGAATCCATTCTCCTTGAAACTCGTGGTTGGGGTGATAATAAGATACTCTTATGCCTCCTTATGTAAATAGTATTTGAAGGTGTAAGGCTCGCAGGTGTTTACAAGTGTCAAATTTGAATGCATGTTAGAGCAATTGAACTAAACCTTTAGCACTCTAACGTGATCAAAGTAGTGCATGACAGTGGCTCCCCGTCTCCTTTTAAAAAGATGCACTCTAACAATATTATATCCCTAAATTCTAATTTGGAAATTTGTTTTTAAAAAAATTACTCCTGTAGCTAACTTTGCTGGTGCTAACAGTGTGGGACTTCATGTCTGTCTGTAAAAGCTGTTAAAGTCAGCTCAGCGAGGTTGTCAGTTCTCTTTTATATTTGACATTGACCATTATGTTAAGCAAAAAGAAAAATCATTTGATCGAGGAAAATACATCCAAAAATACATATATATGCAACTAAAAAGGTCATGTATTCTATACGTTAGTCATTATAGTTGATAGTTTTGAATGTAGGAGTGTACATTTCTTGCTGTAGGGCCTTTAGTTTCTGCCTTTATCATTTCACTTCACTTGATGCTCTGCACTGAGAACATCTTAAACATCTTTCTCCCATTTGCAAGAAGTATGTGGACTCTGTTTTTTGATTAAAAATCAGCAATAGGTAAAATAATACTGAGTTGAACAAGTGAAAAATTCTGTGCGTTTTCTTTATACTCCAAATATGTCTATAAAATTTTTTTCAAAAAACAAGTATGAGGTCAGTTACATGATTTCTTAATTAACTATTTGCATTTTACATGTATTTAAAGAATATTCCCATTTAAACCAGGTGATAAAGTATAACCACAATTTTTTTACTTCAGCACACATTGCACTGCTGTGAACTCCTGTAAGTGACTGAAGAGAATGAAAACCAGCTTAGCTGATCCAGAAACAGTTGTAGGATGTATTACTGAAAGTACAGCAGTAGTCATGAAAGCAGCCCTGCTGGCTGTGGGCTGTGAGACTGTTCTGCAGCCTGCTTCCGTGCTGTAGGATTCCTAGCAAGCCAGGAACAGGACGCACATGAGTAGTTTGTGTAAAGGAAAGTTTTCAACTTAGTCTTAAAACTTCATTTTTTTTTCTCTTCTCTTTTCTAGGCAACATGTCTCATCCAAGGCCATGGCTAGGGCTTGACCATTTCAATAAAGCCCCAAAGAGAAGTCGCTACACTTACCTTGAAAAAGCTATTAAAATCCATAACTGACTTACTTAACCAGATTGTCAAGGCAAGGGACAAAAATAAGTGTGTGTGTGCACCTTTTTAACAACTGTAGAACTTTGGTACACGTGCACTATATCTGAAGTCTTCAGCAAGAGGATTTGCTGCTGATGTTAATTTTATTTTGTTGAGGCTGTTCAGTTTGGCTTCTCTGTATCTATTGACTGCCCTTTTTGAGCAAAATGAAGGTGTTTTTATAAAGCTTGGATGCCAATGAGAGTTATTTTATGGTAAACGTAATGCAAGGCAATTGTCAGCATAATGAGGGAAGAGTTTAGTAGAACAGTTGACATTGGCAAAATATTTGTCTGTAGTACGTTTATAGATGGCATAAGCTTGCTGGCTGCCCTTCCTGGTGTGGTATTCACCATCACTGCAGCTAGTAAGTCTTATGTTTAGACTCACATCAGATTTATTTCCTTCAGTTATACTTTAAATGACATTTTTGTGCATTTGTAAATGCAAAAAACTCACATCATCAATAAATAGCAATCTCTACTTCATTGTGTACATTGTTGGCACTTATTCGGGATTTTTGTCTCCTCCAGCTGCATAGAATATTTTTTAATAAACTAGTTTTCATTTAATTTAGTCACTACTTTGCATCCCATTTTGTCAAGTGGATGCCCTGAATCCTAAAAAGAGATATTTGGGCCTTTTTATTAAATTTTCAACCATTGAGAAATACAGTTGAGATTTATTATGCCATCTTCTGGCAAATAGAATGACACTCAAAGTTGGCAAAAGCAAGTGAAAGGATTATAAATATCATTAATTTAGTTAACATGGGAAGAGATGGGGAAAACACAAGAAATAGCCTTTTAGCACAGAGGGCATGCTCACTAGTGTTTAGTAAGCTGTTGACTTTGTATAAAAAAGGAGGGGAAAAAAGAAAAAAGAAGAAAAAAAGAAAAAATGGAATTGTATATTTAATGAATGAACATGTACAATTTAACACTTGGAGGTTAATTTTGTTGGGTGAGTCTGCAAGTGAATTTCACTGATGTTGATATTCATTGTGTGTAGTTTTATTTCAGTCCCCAGACTGCTTTTTTTTTTTTTTTTTTTTTTCCTGGAGCTAATGCCAGCCACGTGTCTAGTTTTGAGTGCAGTAAAGATAGAATCAGCAATTCACACTTAATTTTACATTCTTTTCTAGTATTTTATTTTGTTTCTGTAGCCGCAGTGTACAACAACTCTTCCTGTATATTGCCTTTTTTTGCTGGAAAATGTTGTATGTTGAATAAAATTTTCTATAAAATTTTTCTTCGGTGAGTGATGACATGGACGTTGAAGAAGATTTCTCCTCTCCTTGGAAATACAGTTTGGGAAATGTTTTTTCATTTGTGAGGTTTTGCTAAAGGTGTGTTTTCTTTCTTCAGCTTGACAATTGTATAACCCTCATCTTGGTTGTTTTTGGAGTTTTGGGGGAATTTGTGGGGTTTTTTTGTTCAATTGTTTTGGGTTTTGGAATTTTGTTTTGTTTTGTTTTTAACCTCCTAACTAGTCACATCTGAGCTTAAGATATAAAAGGTTTTCCAAGAAGGAACCATACCGTGTACAAATAAGATGAATGGAAAAATTATTTTACTAGTTTGTTTGTAAAGCTTGTAGTAGAGTCGTTGTGGTAGACTTGACTCTGCCTGCCTGTACAAAATTTTGTGGTCCAGATTCTCAAGTCTAATATTATAAATGGTGTAAAGTAAAATCTGGAGTCTCTAAAGGTAAGCTCTCTTAATAGAGTAATAGATTCCCACTGTAATGTGTTCCTTGTATGCATAACCAAAACAAAAAGTTCTTAGAAGCTTCCTTTTCTCAGACCTGTCAATAAACATTTAGTAGGGGTTATATACACGTGATGGCCTTTACACTTTTTTTGAGATGGGTTCTGGTGGTTACTGAAAACACCAGCAAGTATTTTTTTTAATTAAAGATAGATTTCATTCTTTTAGCTTTAAAATTAATCTCTCGAGTTTTAGATATGTTTGAGTTTCTTTTAATTTATATTTTGTGGTGCTTTTAACTGTCGCTAATTTCCAATCAAGGCAAACTAATTGTTTACATTTTTTTTAATGATCTGAGTATGCAGGTTACAGGTAGAGGGAAGTGCTTAAATGGCATGCCTTAAACGGATAAAGTTTTCCTTTGATCTGTATTTGCATTGAACTGGTGAGAATTATAAAAGAATCCAAGGTAACTGATGTTTTTACTAGTACTTGGATTGTCTCTACAGGTTTTCAGTAAATGTCAGGGTTTGTATTCAAAATATTTCTGTAAAATTAGATATTCTGATCAGCAGTAGTATGCCCTAATTATATTTTGTGAATTTAATGTTATGGTAGACCAATAGAAAATTGAGCTTGTTTCTGAATGTCACTAAGTATCCACATAATATATGGGATGTTGATGGATTTTAGGGAATATCTTAAGAAATTGCAATACTTCATATTTCAGAAGAAAATATTGCTAACAAAGTAAATTTGGGGTGCCTTTTGGTTTTTAGATGACTAGTTTTTACATGCTTGAGTATTGTGCTATTCCCACAGCAATTTTGAACAGAAAATGAATACATTAAGGCATTCCGTATGCACTGTTTTCAATAACTGAGGTTTTTTTATGAAATTTTTTTTGGAGCACAAGTAACTTGTTATTCAAATATGGAAACACAACACAGAAGAGAAGAGGAAGACAGGATGTTATCTCAGGTGCAGTATCTTTGTGTAGTTCATTCTAAAAATTTACAAGAATATAATCTTAAATTACTGTGCTTTCCATTTCTTATTCATATTTTGGAATTATCTGGATAATAGACACTGAATGCATTAAATTAACTTAATGATAGTAAATGTTAAGCAATAAGGATGTAATTACATGGTACACAGGATCACAGCAACACGATGCTAATGGCCCATCTGAATTCTTACTATGAGAATAGCAAGAATTGTTCCTGTAAATTTACGTAGTGCCTTTTATTCTAAAGGATTCCAAAGCATTCTATGAAATCTAAGCAAATCACACCAGTGAAATAGTTTCCGACTAGAGAGTAACAGCCAACAAACACCTTTTATCCGAGAAGGCTTGGTTAGCGACGCCAGGACGGATCTGTACCGCCGCAAGACGCGTCACGGGGCTCAGGCGGCTGGTGCAGCGAAGACGTGCAGCGTGTGCAGTGCCGCGTACTGTGTCTACCTCAGCGGCTGCCCGCGGAGCTGGCACGCTGCGAGCCCACCCTCTGCTTCCAGAGCCTGCTGCAGACCTGAAGCTTGGACCACTGTCTGTCCTGTGGGTTTTGTGCTGGCTGCAGATGTCAGTACGTAGATCTAAGCTATGCTGTGTTTTTGCTATTTAATATCCTTGTGAGAAATCATCTTCTGTAGGAACTGTATATATTGTAAATAAAATAGACTAGGATAAACACTGGATTTGTGTCTTGTCGATTCATTTTAGATAAGATCTGAATCAAAAGCTAATGCATTGCTCAGAGGTCAAGGTGATTTTGATTTAAGGACATACATTTTGCAAAATTCAACCAAATTGAATGTCAAAAATGACATTTATAATGTAAACAGAGGAGGCCAGAAGGTAAATGCAGAGTTCCCTAGGAGTTTCAGTGTTTTTAACTCTTCTTGTTTCCTCTCTCAGAGGAATTAAACAGAAATATTTGAACTATTTGTCAGTGTTGTGTGTGTGCTGGGGTGTGTGTGTGTATGCCTGTGTGTGTGTTTCATTGTTTTCTTTTAAAGAAGCCTGACCTTTAGGGTCTGAAAAAGGGAAAAATGCTCGAGTCTGATGTGCCTGAATCTGGATTCAGATCCGTGTTCCACTTAATTTCTGTCCCAGGTGGTTTTAAGGTTAGGTCTGTACCAAGCAGAGCAGGAAATTAAATTTGTTAACCACGAGGCTGTAGCTGGAAGCTTTTCTTTCTCATAAAATACTCATGTAAACTATTGTTACTCCACATATTGGTGCAAAAAGGATCTAACTACTTCTGGTCAGTGCCTACTGCACATCTTAAATATATAATTTTTCTCTTATGTATATATTCACGTTTCTTTCTTTGTGTATATATGCATCTTTCCTCCTAAATGGTATCCAACTTTGTATATTTACAGTGATGTAACAGTAAAGTTTGCTGTTTCACAGCCAGATTTTAGAAAGGACACAAATCATAACGTTTTAAAAATCCCTAAAACAATGCGAAATCTGTTTGGCTGAGATCTGCTTGGCTGCTTCTCTGCTTCTTCACTGTAGTGGTATTTCTCTTTAGGTCAAAGTGATAAGTATTTTGGGTCACTGGAGCATGGAGAGTTATTGACCTTGTTACCAAGTGAGAGCCAGGTCAGCCACTCTTTGAATTGCCTTCGTTTCATCATTATTCCTGCCACTTGGGCTGAGAAAGCTATCAGGAGTCAATTCTGGTCTTCCTGCAGATCCATGGAAGCAGTCAGAAAAGTTCCTTGATAGAAATATCTCACTTGAGAAATTGCGTTACCAAGCTTGTGCTCCTCTCAGAGGTCCCGAGTTTTAAATAATGTGAATGCTGTAAGAGCCCACAAATTCTTCAATCAAATGCTCCCTACGTGCACCTAGTTAATAGCTTGGTATTCACTCACTTTTTTTGTTGTTGCTTTTTTTTTGTTTTGTCTGCTCAGCATCTCAAAGAACTTAAAGGAGACAGTCTTCAAATCATTTAAAATCTCTTGTGGTCTAAATCTCATTTTTTAGCTGTACTAGTGAAGACTGCCAGAAGGACAGGAGCCCCGTGCTATTCTGTGGAGATACTACCATAGCAAGGTGCAAAACCTGTTCAGATTGGGAGATGATTCTGAGGACAGGGAGCTGGTGTGCATGGACGGGTAAGAGATTAACAACAGCATTTATCCTTAATCCAGTAGAACTCAGTTGGGGTCAAGGTGTTCAGCTTCCCTGAGGGTTGTGCTGAACATTTCTATTACAGCCAGCCTATAGATATATCTGATTGTTTAGTATGAAAATTCAAATGCAGATAAGGGACAGCTTGTTTCCAAGCAGCTTAAGTCCACCACCTGCTTTGGTTTTGATTGAGCCAACAAGGGATCCGCTGATTAAGCAGCGGTATATATGCTAAATACAGCAGTATAAGACCCAGGCACACCTTTTTGTAACATTTTCTTTAAGTCCTGAGGAAGGTCTATTGAAAAGGATGGGACCACTCTGGCAGCAAATCTCAGTTCAGGCTAATTGATGTATGGATTTTCTGTTCAGCATTTGAGCATTATAGCTAAAGGCCTGTGGAGCACTGAATCATAATGTGCTTGCTCTAAAATGATTTCTGCTATGCTGCTAGCAATGTGGTTTTCTTGTAAAGTACCTTTTCCTTTTGCTGTTCAGAAAAGGAATGTGTCTTTTTCAATTTGTGGTGTCTACCAGGCTGAAACTTCAGGCTGCTACCCTAGCACAAATGCGAGGTTGGTCCATGCATGTAGCTTTGATTTGCCCGAAAAATAGTTGCTAAACAGATTTTACGTCCATTGATGCAAATGTGCTTTTTTCCCACATCATACTATTTTCCATGTTTTAAACATTGGAGTTCTGCTACTTCTTGAACCAAAATAAAAGTCCATGGACAAATCCATGCTAGTTTAGTTAAAGCCATTTTAAAATGTGCTATTAGCTAAATAGATACTATTGGTAATAAAGACAAGCTCCAAGTAATTTAAAGTTAATGCACACTGAGAAATGCCATTCTGGGAACTCCTTTCTACTGCATTCTTCAAAGTTATGTTTTTTAAAAAGCTAGGTTTTAATATTCATAATTTCCACTTTTCAGAATTGTGATCTTACTTATAACAGTGCCATCCAATGGAAAACAAGTAGTATTGCATGGATGTTGTGGCATGTGTGCGTTTGTTAATCATACAAGTTACATCTGCAGGGAAACGTGTGCTCTATCAAATTCGGGCAGTATTTGACTTGAACAGGAACAAATGCAGGAAACATCTGGAGACAGTGGTGCTACCTAGAACTTACGGTCATTAGTAGTGCATAGAGCATTTAATAAGCAGCCTTGCCAATGCAAGTACTTAGTCAAACATGACCCGTGACAGTGTTACTAGTGACCATCCATGAGAGAAAGGAGGGGAAAGAGAGAGAGGAAAAAAAAAAAGGCCTGTTTGGTTTTCTCATCAGTTTTGCAGAGATGCTGAATGGCTGTCAGTAAATAATGGGGTTTTTTGTTTGTTTGTTTTTTGAAGAAAGTCTCCCTGTGAGTGTATATTCAAAGTGTTTAGAGGCTGTAAATGAGGCAACTAATATATAAAATCTTAGGGCGTAGGGAAGTCTGGAATAGGAAATAAAAGAAATCACAGCACCCACTTTTTAATCTTTTTTTCTAATGGTAGTAATATCTTTCTGGTAGCTACAATTAAGTCCTTCCCTGGTTTTCTCTAGTAAGCATTTGTTTGGATGTTAATGCTGTAAGCAAATATAGGTTGTATGGGTAGGTTTGGTTTTGTTTTTAATTAATGTAGTTTTTGAGAGCAAATCAATCATTAAAGCCTTGATTTCTAGCTAGAATTTTATTCAACCTTTTCAAAAACAGTTGCAGTTACACAATTAATTAAAAGAATATATATATCTTTATACAAAGAAGTAAGGTGCTATTTCTCAAAGCAAGTGTGGATTGTCCCAAGTTACACATTCACCCTTCAAGGTTTCTTTCTGCTTCATTGAAACAAAGTTCAGGCTTTTGGGTGTAGTTGCTGGACAAAAATTGCGGACAAATGCCTAAGAGCAGTATTCACTTCTGTGGTCTTTAGGAAACTGAGAGTGACAAGGGGTTTTGCAGGACTGGCACTAGGTCCTGTGGTTAGATCAGACCTAAAGGTTGATCTGTGTGAAATAAGAATCAACAATGTGTTTAAACTCAGTCTAAAAACATACCTCTTTCTCGGCAGGGAAGGGGCAAATGCCTTTTTTTACTGGCAGAAAGACAGGAGATACAAGAAACATAGGTGTTTTTGCATTTTTTTGTGTAGGAAGCAGGAGGCCTGGGGTATTCTAACCCCAACTATTCTGTGACTCTAGTAACTCTAAGACTTGCACACTCGGCTTTTTCTATTAGTTTAACTGTCCAGCAATGGAAGCTTTTGGCTTATGCAGCAATTCTTACAGTGACACCAAAACTAATTTAGTTTTGTTTAGGAGAGAATGTGGAATGAACAGATGAAGTTCATCAGCAAGCACACATGTGCTCCAGGATCACTTCCGAGTTCCCTAACTTACCAGGGTAAAGTGGGAGTGGGACAGAGGAAAGAGATACCTAAAAATAATCAAAGAAATTGCTGTTACTCGTGCTCATAAATGCAGCGTTCGGCAAACCTGCCTCCCTCCCCACAGCAGTGTGTGAAAGTGCAGTCTGCTGAGCTAAAAGGACTCCAAAAAGTAGGCGAACTGTGTAATCTAGGGGGAAGGCGACGGCTGAGGCAAGCTCTCTTCCAGAAGCATTAAAGGACTGTATAAAACCCATGCTTTTCTCATGTATGTCAAAAAGCACTTGAAAGCAAGCGCTAACAGCGCACCTCGGCTACGCTCTCTGCACTTGGAGTGAGAAGAGGCTGCCTCTGTTTTAGCGTACTCATGTCTCTTCTCCGTAAGGGCTTTCATGCTTCGCAGTTCACGTTATCGGTAGGAGAGCGAAGGAGGTCCCGGGAGAGCCCGGCTTCGGCCGAGCGCGAGGCCTCAAAGGCCGCTCGCGGGTGTCGCTGGGCCAAGGGAGGCGACGGTGCTGCCTTCCCGCCCTCGGGACTGCGGCCGTCTCCCGGCTGCCTCCCTCTCCCGCCCTCCCTGTTGCTGAACGTCAAGAGAGCAAAAGGTCTTTGCTGTTCTCCCCAGGTAGCCGCGGCTCTGCTTTTAGCCCAAGACGCGTGGCTGCTCCGGCTGCCGGGGGACGGAGGGGCCCGTGCCCAGGCTCGCCTGCGGCGCGGCCCTCCGCAAGGGAAAAAAGGAGGAGAAAGGGCTTCTGATAAAAGCGCGGAGAGGAAGCGGAGAAGGCCGCTCGCAGCCCCCCGCCTCGACGGAGAGCGCTCGGCTCTGCCCCGGGCCGCGCTCAGGTAAGGCCGCCGCCGGGGCCGCCCGCGGCGCCGCTCCCGCCTGTCCCGTCTCTGAAACGGGGCCGGGGGCGGCTGCCGGGCTGCGGCGCGGCGGGTCCCTTCGCGGCCTCCCCGGCCCGCGGCGCGGCGCGGCGGGTCCCCGCGGGGCCGCCAGGGGGCGGCGCTGGGGGCGGGAAGGGCCGTTGGCGGCGGCCGTTGGCGGCGCTGAGCGGCGGCCGTTGGCGGCCCCGGTGAGGAGCCGCGGGCGGGCAGCGGCGGGAACGTGCTTCGCTTGGCTCCTGGGAGTTTGAAGTAGTCGCGATTTTGTGTAAAACCCCTAGAAAAGCGCGCAGGTGAATGCTGCGTTACTTCGGAGCAGCGCGTGGTGACAGATGTGGTGCGGGCCAGTTTGTGGGTTGCCGTCAGCGTGGAAAGGGGCCCGGGAGCGCCCGGCGGGAGGCGAGCGGTTGCCCCGGGGGCGCGCGGGGTCTCCGGCGGGGTTCGCGCTTCGCCCGGGGCCGCGGCGAGGGGTGGCAGCGCGGGCCCTGCGGGGGCCACAGCACCTCTCCCGCTGTCCTGGCCTTGCCGCCCTCTGCAGCTGCGCGTGTCCTGCTTTTCTCCAGCACAAGTAGGTCGGAGCGACGTGAAGCCAGCGAGAAAGTAAACCGAAGCCCTCGGGCGCGTCAGGACTTCCTGAGAATCCTGTTCAGACTTTCTGGTTTCATCCGTAGCGTAACCTTCTCCCTCCCCTACGCAGGCAGGTTGGCGAGTTCACTGGCTGCTGGTGCCGGGCTAACGCAGCCTCCCCGTGTCGCGGCTGCCGCCCGGGAATGCCGTGGCTCCCGTGGAGCTGGACACGAAGTTGCTGTGCTGAACCCGATATCGAACCTGAGGAGCTCTGGACTTGTGCGTGCCAGAGCCCCTGGTTTTGGGCAGAGAAGGGAAGCGGAGGGGTGGTGGGTGCTCAGTCTGCCCAATCCCGGCAACGCATCCCCGGCTGTCTCGGGCCGGTGCAGAGGCGCGGACCCCGCTGTGGACGGCCACGGCAGGCCCGGCTCCCTGGCCCTCCGGGGCAGACGCCTTCCTCTGGGCTTCTGTCATGTCTTTGCGTGGCGTTCAGGCCTTGCATCCTCGTAGCCTTTGGGCAAGACCGTGACAGCAAGTCTTGCCGAGTATACAGAACCTGCATACTTCTGATAAAGCGAATCCTGACGTTAAAAGGATCTTCAGGAAGCGGGAGCGGAGCACTTGTTATAACTATTAGTAATAGCTATGTAAAGGAACTTTTTTTTTTAATGGCTTAAATTGGCTAAATAACTAAAAAAAACCAATTTGATCAAGCTTAATGTCAGACTAAGTGGGAAGTTTTGAAGTTCTTCGAACTACATGGTATCTACAGATCATTCAGAACAGGGGCAGGCAGGGTTCCCTCAATTATGATAGTAAAATAATGGACGATGGAGGGGAGCAACCTGAGTGCTGCGTACCACACATCCCACTTGCCCCTAACAATTTACTGACATGAAGTATTTATGTTGCTAAAACACTGAAATGGTGAGTTTTATTCTACTCCTCTGTTTACCTCTTCAGCCAGCAATAAGCAGCAGCTGCTGCTGTCAGTGTTGAGCAGGGTCTAGGCAGCTTCTGGGCAAATAACTGTGCGGTATGAAGATTTGAATTTACAAGATAAGTGACTTCGGATGAGAACTGCGATGAGTCAATGCCTAAAGCCTAGTAAATCATTGGGGGATGATGCGCTGCAGCGAGAAGGCAGAGGTAAAATGAGGGTCTTGTGGGTTTTTTTGTTTTTTTTTTTTTTTTTACTTTTTTCTTCTTCATATATTTGCCTTTTGGTTCTTGGCTTTTTGTTGTAAATGGGGTGCTGCAGTCTGCCTTGGACCTCTGCTCTGGGTGCAGCATGTCACAGAAGCAATAGAGACAGGAGATGTTTTGCTAAAATTGGTAACGATGAAAGGTTTATTTCCTTACCTCATATATAACAGACATGACAATTTCATAACTTAGTATTCCATTAATAAATAATCAGCTATACTGTACCACCCACAGCCCAGCAGGGGTAGGTCCCATACAAAGAAGAGCACAGAGAAACAAATCCTGACCAGTCAGTTTTGGTGCATAAAAACTACGTGCTTGTCCAGAACATGCATTTCCAAACCTCTCACTTACTGATGTTTTGAAAAGTCCAGAAGAGATTGTCCCCCAGCCGGATTAGAGATTTGAACAGAGTGACAAGAGCACCAAGGTATTCACTAATTGGTCACTTCATATCACTTCGTAGCTCAAGAAAACTATCCAAATAGAGTATAAATTTAAGTGACAATATAAACTAGACTTGAGGCTTTCTTTTTTTAGTCAGTCCAACTATGTGACAATAAACCTCAGATGGATTAGTCAGTGAGGAAGTTGCAGTATTTAAGCCTACTTCTATATGTTTCCTAGTGGTATTTTTACGTATGAAATCTTACACCGTTAGGAAGCAGAGAGACTTGGCATCCTATGGTTGTATAAACTTTGTTCTTACAGTCTTTTGTATCTGTAAATGTGAAATTGGCAAAATGGGCAGTAGTGGTCTGCATCCTTGAAGATCTTCATGAACAGAGGTATGAAGCAGCATCCAAAACAGCACCTGTAGCCAAAAAGGACATGAACGTGCATGATTTACTAACTTTTCTTTCTACTGGTTACATCTGTTCTTTCTCTCTGCCTTATTCTGTTTGCCCTGAATCCACATCCCCCCTGAGTCTCTTAATATAAAGGATCTTCCCAGTGATTAATTGCTTTCACTCCTACCATCTTATGCATTAGTCTGATTCTGGGACTGATTCTAAATTTTGGTAGGGAAGTGGACAGTGTTTTGCAATTTTTATTTTTTTTTGCTTGTCTAATGAAAGGCAATAACATACTGGTTAAATTTAGCACCAGTTCACATCCCCTGTAGCCATGATGGCTATGTCTAGTATGAACAGACTGACTTCTTAGCAAGGAGAAAAGAAGCTGTCTACATAACCATTAGGTAGAACTTTGGTTTTGGATGGATCTATCTTTTTTTTTTTAACCTTTTGCTATGAAGAATCTTGGAAGCCTACATGAGAGCTTACCCAACCATACATAAGCTGGTGCACAGAAGACAAGACAGTTTGCCCAGTCTGTAGGTGACTTGTGTGGTAATGTGCTGGCGGCAGGAAGGGCATATTGTGGATGTTGGTTTGCTTGAGAAGATTCCTGCTACAATGACTGGAGGCTGAGACACCAAGTAAACTGAGTTCAAGAGGAAACAAGAAGCAGCAAAATTAGAAGCACTGGAAATCTTTTATGAGTTATAAATGGCTGTGCAATTCTTAACTGTAGAATGTAGGTTCTTAAAGTGGCCAATCTAGACCAGCCGGCATTACAGTTATTGACTTCTTCAAGAATACTTGTAAGAAACACTACAGTGCTTGTTCCTTGTAGCCCACTATCCTGTCTCAACCAATAGCCAGTGTTTACTCAGATAAGGACATATACAGGGAATTACTTAGGGAATCATCTCCACAGTTAGGTAGTCCACTGATGGATATACTCTGGCATGTTAGAATTCACCTTCTGATCTTTTAAAATAATATGAAAGTGCATATCCTCCCTGAAGAAGAGGAGGTTTCAAGGACATATAGGGGCCTTCTGGATCAGCTTTCCAGTAAGTACAAGAAATCCATCAAATAAGCTATTTGGACTAAAGATGTCATGGCAGTGCTGTCCCCAATTTGGAAATTCTGCAACTTCCCTGATGTTTTTTCATTCTGAACTCGACTCTGTCATACTCTGAGGGATTTAGTGAATACCCCTTGTAGGTACGTGAAGGTTTTTCTGCAAAAATGTATTTAGTGAAAAATACTACTTTAAAAGCAAGCAAGTAAGTTTAAAAAAGCAAGGTTAGGGTACATTCAAACTGTAGCCTGAAACAAAACTGCAGGAGTGGAAGGGTAGTGCCCATTAGATAGGTAGGATATAGGATATCCTGGTCTTTTTTTTTTTCTTTTCAATCTGCGCATCTCCTTCCCTTCCAAATAGTTATTTGACTATTCTTTGAAGCCTTTCCTCAGTGTCTCCTTTGGACTTCTCCACTTATAAAAAGGTAACTAGGAGAAGAAGAATATAATAAACCAGACTTAAAATCATTTGTTCTGAAAGTCCTTGTTCTTAGCTGATTGAAAAAAAGGTTGCTTCTGTAGCTCGGCTAATGTTGGAAAAATGAGTCTTTTCTTAGTTTATCCCCCACATAAAAACTTCTAGGGAAGTTTTCCATCCTCCTAGGCTGTGACTGGATCAGAACACGCCATCTTCTCTGTAGATTTTTAAAACCAGAGGCATTTTCCTTTTGTTAATATGTTGAGCTATGGACATTGTCAGAAACACAGCCCCTTGGCACTTACCTGGTTGCTCAAGGTTGACTGTTTCTCGGTAGGAGTAAGGTGGGGGAGAAGGATATTCATAACCCCCTATGAAAAGAAAAGCAGAGTAAAACAAAAAAAACCCAACATACACCTCATGCATCCTGAAAGCCTTGTTTGGAGTCTGAAGAGCAGCTGCGTGGGGGAATGCCTCACAGGAGAGGCCTGACATGACTCCATGAAGTAGAGGTCAGGGAGCAAGTGCTACTGATTTGATTTATGGGTTTTTAAAGCCAGAAGTAACCAGGTAGTCTCACTTGCTGTATAGCATAAGCCAGGAAACAAGATTCTTTGTTTCAACACCAAGGCAGCCACTGTCTGTGTTTCAGCATAACATTGGAAAGACACTTGGTCTTGATTTAAGACTCCATTGATAGAGGATTCCCAGTGCCTCTAAATGTGTTGTTTCCATGATTGTTACCCTTACTATTAATACTTTGAGCCTTATTTCTAATCTGTATTTTATCCAGCTTTAACTTCCAGCCAAGAAATCTTCTCATACCCTTTGTGCTGGAAAACATTAAAGATCTTTTTCCCTTTTGTTGTGGGCAAGGGAGAAGGGAAGATGGCAACTAAGATGCTTCATGCTTTTTTTAGTCCTTACCTTACATGTCTGAGCATGAGGTGAATTAAATAAATGTATGCAGCTGTACAGCCAGCTAGCACATGTGGGCTCAAAGTACCAGACCAATCTACAGTAGTAGGACAGCCCCTCCAAGAAGTCTTGTCTGGCCGTGGTGGCACAGTGTCAGACAAGCCCTCACTCCCAAGCAGAGCTGCTCTGAGGTGGAAGTCCAGCCCGCCCTGTTGAGCCTTTCAGAAACAACCAGGGAATAAGCTCACAAGGCAATGTGATACAGAACTGGAATTTTTCAGAGTGAGACAAAATGAAACAGCAAAGTTGAAAAAAATGTTAGGGATATTTCCTTGAATGACTTGTCAGAAGTGCTTAATGCAATGGAGTTATCGTTTGGTATATTTTTGTGAAGTGCCTGCTTCCTGTTTTGCCCCTCTGTGCAAGGACAGGACATTGCAACTCAATGCCTGTCTCTTACGTGGTTGAGTAGCTCACAACAAGCGAGACTTTTTCTTCCTAACCTCATGCAGGTTCTTCAGAGAATTTACAAAGAAGCCGGAGAGGTCTTTGGAAGACGTGAATGCGTGCACAGACAGCTGATCAGAGTAAAATGCTCTGAAAATGAGTCAAGTTTAAAGGGCCATTATTGACACATCTAGCCCTATTAGTCACCTTCTGACCTCCTATTCTGGTTTTTGCTCCAATCCTATCTGGTGAATGACAGTTCCCTCAATAGCAGGAAGTTGGCCCAGGTAAAACCAGTGATATCTGAGGGTGTCTTTTCATGAGCGTGGGCTCCAAGAGGTGGAAGACAAACAAGTGCAGTGAGATACTTGCGCAGGTGTGAGTGCAACGCTCAGTTGCTGAGGAATAAGCCAACCCAGCAGAAAATGGCTGTTGGCATCTGCTTACAGTCACTGAGCTGAACTGCACTTCCGGAACGATGCTCCTCCAGGAGACAGCACTGTCGAAGGATTGTTCTGCCATATGGAGCCCAGCTGCATAACCATTTCACGTAGTGAGGGCAACTCTGGGTGGCAGGAGCTTTTGGGGAAAGGCCAATCATCTGGAAAACTAGATTACAATTTAAGCAAGACATAGACAGCAGGTCCATGTATAAAGTTTGCTGGCTGAACATTTGCTCATTAGGAATATAGAACTATTGTAGAGATGCAACTGCAACTCATTTTTCAGTAAAGCTCCTGTTATTAGGAAAGTAGTTTTAACTACGCCAACAAAAATATTTTTTGCTATTTTAAGTGGTGTTTCCAGAGTTTTGTAGACTGTCATATGCACTTGCTAAACTCGTCATGTTCTGGCAAAGCTTGGACCCTCTTGGACCTAGTTCAGTTCTGCTCTAGAAACCAGCAGCATTTGTCACATAGCCCACCAAGTGCATGGTCTTTCCAAAATATTTCTGAGGAAATCTGCTTACCCTCTTGCCCACAGTATTCTGGTGCAGAGGGTTCTTGCACGTAGGATCCTCGGTGCGGTTCATACATAATCATAGGAATTTCTGTACGTCCCTTCTCACTAGCCATCTCTGTGGTTCACCTGCCAAAATAGCACAAAATGAAACTCAACTGTAAGCGACTTTCAGTGCACTGTATTTGTCAATGCCTGCTTCTGTAATTTCTAGTTTTCACACTCCCAGATTTTATTTGGAGGAAAATTGGCAGCTCTCGTATTTTGGCTTCTTTATAGACTAGATTAAGGTGCAGTGAGTTATTATACTTCCTGATGAGGAAGACAGGAGGGGGGAAGAGCAGAAAATATCATCTTTCCTTACATATTTCTTTGTATTGAAAAACTAAAAATGTTCACCCAGAAAACATGCTATTCAAATCATTCAAATTTGTGACTGAAAGACTTACCTTTTTGGAGAAGTTAGCATAATTTTTTCTATGAATTGTCAAACTGATCAGGGAAGGGAAGGGTACACTTTGAACCAGCTGTGAAAAACCTTCCTGTGTCATTAAGTCAGAACCTGCAGCTGTGCAACCAGTGGCAATTTGGGTCTGTCTTTTGTCTGGTTATTGTGCAACCTTATCATAATCATTACAGTGACTGGTTTTGTACTGCGAAACTATGGTCTCATCGCTCGTATGACAGGCTCGTGTTGGGCAAGATCATTATTAAACATGACTGCACTGCCTAAGGCCCTGAACAAGATTAGGCCACGAAGTATGTGTGTTTTGCAGGTGTTAGCAGGAACCGTTCCTAGCAGGAAAGGCAAATGGGAGGAAGAGGATACAGATGGAGATGTGTATTTGTATTACTGTAAATAGAATGGGATTAATTATCCTTAGCTGTCCCTTGAACCAGTATTAACTGCTTGATTTCTTACTAATGTTAATAGTAGGAGTCCACAGCAGGAGAAAGTTGTGGCTTTTCATGTAGATCAGTGAGGAAGGGCAATCTAGGGGAAAAGAGGAGCAAAGATGTTTGTGAAGGGCTAATAAATGAGTCTGGCGCAGGTTTACCGGCTACTTGCAGGGCTTAGGGAACTCCACAGGGCACCTCGCGGTGCAGCTACGCATCGTGCGTTGGCACGGCATCACGCTCAGCAGTGCAGGCGCCTTCCCTGCTCTGCATCACGACTGCCCCTGTCCCGCCTAGTGACCAGGACAGGCCTTGCTGGTGATGCAGAAGTGAGGGATTATATTACTAAAAAGATGCTGGATAAGCCAGTGGGGACTGAGAAATGTAAAAACAGGAGGATGATGGAAATTTCTGAGCAAAGCAAGATGATTTCAACAGTTCTGTTTTCAAGGTGTGTTGGAGGGCAGTGTGTATGGAGGAGGCCAAAGAGGGGAAAATGGTAATGATGACATAACAACGAAGGATCTATCCTTCTAGGGAGGAAGAAAAGAAGGAGTTTAAAAGTATCACTACAGAAAAAAAAAGTGACGTGTTTTTTACAGAGTTGGTGAGTGGGAAGTGATAAGGAAAATAGTAGCAGAATGAATAATTAAGAGAATAAATAGGATGTTGTGGAGAAAAAACAGAAATTTAGCATTGGCCATGTTAAGACCAAAGATGTTGGAGAAAATTGCTAATATATGGACTGAACAGGAGAGGAGTGGTGGAGGAAAGTGCATCTCAGTGTGATTCATGTGAAGACAAACATTAAAGCTGGTGATTATATGAGACTGCTTAAGAAGGGAATGTCAGAGGAATGAATATTTCACTTCAGGTCACTGAAGCTTCATGAGAATCATGCTGAGAAGAAAAAAAGAAAAGCTGAGAATGAAGAGACCTTAGATAAGGTGGCAGCTATGAGAGCCAAGGGAGGGTAATCATCTGTAGAGGAAGAAGACTCAGTATATCAATAGTAACTGCGGGTTCGGGAGTATCATGATAGATGAATGTTGGATTAGCCAGTGTTGAACAAGGGCTGTTTCCCTGGGACAAGGATGGACAAAAAATATAGGGATTCCCTTCAAGTTTTTGGCTTATTGCTGTCTTGGTATATAAATACTGGACGCTAAATGCTGAGTGCTGTAGTTCTGGTGACATTTCTGCTGAAGTCATCTCACTTGTAGAACAGGAAAAGGAGGAAAGGGCTTTTGAATTTCATCCAGTGACTGTAGGCCCAGGCAAAAGGCCTGTCATGAGGCACTGATGGCATAGGGTAGGAGGGAATAATAATAATACTGGTTAACATGCAAGTTAACAGCTGAATGTAAGTAAACACTGACTAAGCCTTGCTCCACCCAGTGAGGTATTAGTATAACAGCGCCAGCTGGATGTATAGGACAGGAGATGCAGCAGAATAGCATGTGGCTTGTCCTGTGAATGAGGAACAGAGTGTGAATCCCACTGGATTCCAGGTCCAGCTGCTGGGCAACAGTGCTGCAGGCTGCTGATAAAGTTGGTGCCCTGAATTTGTTCTGCTTTCAGTGTTTTGTTATGTAATTCTGCTAGTGCCACTGGTAGCTCTGTGTATTGTGATAGAGGACCTGCTCCAGAGGAATGAGCCAGGAGAACTAGATGGGCAGCTGGACCCCAGCTTCTGCAGGAGCTTCTTCAGCCTGCCTGGGCAAAAAGTACTAGGGGTTCTCTAACCTCCAGGCCTGAATACTGCAAGTTCAGAGGTTCAGGAAAGGCATTCCTTAGGGTATCTCTTCTTACTGTGTTTTATGCAACTCTATAGACCCTTTTATTTGCCATGAAAGTAATGACTTTCAGTTCTTGTTCGCTACTGTGCCTGTGATGTCTGAGAGCTCTTTGGGACTGTGATCTCTAACCTGTAAATGTTATTTCCATGGGTTAGAAATAGAGCCTTTCTTTGCTCTCAGAGGTGTTCACCTGCTGGAGAGAAGACTATGGGAGAGAACAACAGGCAGTGCCAGCGGCCCTGTAGGAAAAAGCGGTAAAGAGAGCTAGCAGGCAGCAACTCCTGAAGAGATGAGGAGTAGGAAAAAGTCCTATAGGCTCCCTTCCAGAAACTGGTAAACACCTAGGGGACTGCATTTAATGGCTAGGGAGATGAGGTAAGTGGTCCTGTCTGCAGTCCCACGGAGTAAATGGACCTCCCTGTGAGGGCAGAGCAGACCTATGTGCACTTCTGAAATAGGGGCTTGGTGTATATGAAGCACTCAGGCTTCAGGGAGCTCCATTTCAAGCTGGTGCGAACTGCTTGATTTGCAGGCAGAAGTATATAGGCCCAGGGAACAGAAACAAGTGTGTGCCTTCTCTCCTCTGAAGTCTCAGTCTCTCCTACATAGGAGCCCAATCAGTTTGCACTGGAAAATACAGCTTACTTTAAATCATGTGGAAATAAGTATTTAAAAAAAAAAAAGGCAAATCACCCTAAGGCACATGCACAAAGGACCAGTCCAGGGAAAGGAAGGTGGAAATGACAAAGCCTTTATGTTTCAGGAAGGACATATCCTATGGGAGAATGGCAGTTTCCACCATCTTCCTCTGGGTTTGCTCCAGGCAATCACGTTCTAGTCTAAAGAGCAGTCATCACCGTCTAGCAAAGTTGCTGAACAGCAGGGTCCCGCTTTAACGGCATGCACTGGCCCTCTGCATGTCTATTCCTGAACATCTCTGGTGGCTAAATAACTCCACGGATGAGAATAGTTGGACATGTATTTCCAGGTGCCTGTGAAGAGGCACAGACAGTCTTTTGTGCTTTATAAAGGGGAAATTAAGGCATGCAGAGGACAATCTTTTCAGGAATCCTGACAGAGTTGTCGTTTGACCTCCCATTTCTGCTTGAAGTAGTTGCAAAGAGAGCAGTGACTTTACTGCCCTCTTGGTGATATTTTTCGAGAAGGTTTTTCAGGCATTTTATGTTTGCAATGGTAGGCAGAGAGACAATCTTGTGCGTGCAAATCAGGCATTTTTCACCTCTCAAAAATGATTTTTTCCAGTTTGATTTCAATTTTGACAGGAATGTCTTTCCCACAAACATCTCTTCAAAGGTGATGTTGTGGTACTTAAAATGGAAACATTCATGAGAATGGAGAGCCCTGTGGGACTTGGTGTCTATTTGGACCTCGGTGTAACTCAGCAGAACGCAAACTGGGAGTTACAGAACAGTCATTTCAGAAATCTCTTTACTTTAGAGCTGATACATCTTTGTTTTAATCCTATGAGCCTGTGCCAATGGTGTGTTTATGGTTTCATTTGAGAGACTGAAGTTCACTGCAGTGCTAATTCTTCTCCATTCGTATTTAGAAATCATCGTCTGAAAAGCAGAGAAGACAGACAGGATTTGGCAGGCGTGTATGTGTCCAGTTAATATTTCCTTTGCCTTGGTATTCTTTGTTTCTTTGTTGTCTTTGGTTTAATTGCAGTTCTTTCTCAGAAGTAGATTGAGTTACAAATTTAGTTACAAAGCGATGCGATACGTCTGTAAAAACTGATCTTTTTTTTTTTTTTAATTTAACTGAGGCTTTTGGAAGATTAATAATTGGTCTCATACCGCAGATTCTGAATGAGGTTTTCAAGTGGGTTTGACACTGGCCTATCTCTACTCCACTTGAATCAGTGGAACTGCTCCCTGGACCCAGTCATGAGTCTGTTAGCACCCTGTTCACAAAAACCCAGCACTTTTCCTGGGAGCAGAAATTAAATGTATGCTGGAAGGAGATATCTGAGAAAGGGTTTGAAGGTCCAAAAAGATATCTCTCTGTCCTGTCTGTGCTAGAGCTGGCAGAGAGAGCTGGATCTGTATCATGTCATCTGGCAGGAGATGGAGAATTTGGCTATCAGTCTTGTAGCAGGATGGCATCCAGAATCTTAGGCAACATTGAAGGAAGCAGTCACCTTATAACAGAAGTGCTTAATCCCTGTTTCAACTCCAGCTGATGTCAGTGAGGGATTTGCCATTGACTTCAGTAAGAGCTGGTTCAGAGCCTGAAAAAAGGAGCATGGAGTTTGGGAGAGAATATTTACTCGTTCAGGTATTTGAAGAAGCCAGTGTAATCCATTCAGAAGTTTTATATTTTGGATGTTTATCATTAAAACGTTATAGCAAGCAATCTGCAGATTTTGTGGAAACATGGAGGTATAGCAGTTTCCACCAGTGATGTGTTGGCTGCCAGGATGCTAGCTGAAAGACTTGTAGTGTGTTGTAATCTGTTCTTGCTCTCCTGTCATTGTTAGTTTAATGTCTTTTGGGGCATTTAGTCTTTCCAACTGCATTTATGAGATAATTTCAAACTCTGCCATTTTAAAGAGTGACCATAAAACACCTTTGCTGGCATGCAGTTGCATCTGTGGCTTGAACAGTATCAAGTGCATCTGTTTTACTTTATTGAAGCAGTTGAATTTTAGTTTTCAACTGGTGGTGAATGCTGAATTCCTCAGTGGAAAGCTCTTTTCCGATTAGCCCCGAATTGGTCATTTATGGTAACAGTCACAATGTGCTGGGGCTTTTCTGATATTGAGGAAGGAGTAGTTCCAGCTCTAATATAGATAAGCAAAGAGTTGAGGAGCAATGTTCAGGTATTTATTAATTCTTATTCTTAAAATATTAGCTAAAATGGATGACTGCAGACAGCAAATTAAAAGTGGGACATTACGAAGTATTCAAAATGTCTAAAGTAGACATCCTGTGAATGAGATCAAGAATGCTATGCAGGTAGTGTGATATCCCACTGCCATCTTCCAGATCTTTACTCCGGTTTTAATCCTACTGCCATTCTGGCTTTTAGGGCTGTGTCAGACTATCAGCTTCCTTCCTCCAATGGGGAGGATGAAGCCATGGGGGATTCAACTGAGTATAACAACAGTATTTCTTATTGCAAACTCTTCAACTGGTTCTTTTGGCTTGTCTGTTGACTGCAGTGACTTGCTAGCCAGTTTTTAAGGTCACTGATTCATGTGGTCAGTGAAAGAACTGGGTTGTTCGTCTGTTGAAGTCATAGGGATGTTTTTGCCATTGACGCAGGGAGCTGGGCAGAACCCAGAACGTCTTTGTGAAGATACTGCTTCCCCTCCCCTTGCGTGAACAGGGAGGTATTTGTGTGTAATTCATGTCCATTTGCAAGGGACTACAAGTCTCATTGGCTTAAATGGAAGTTTAAGTAAAGTAAGGTAAAGGAAAATAAAATGAACATTACCACTGTTCACAAAACGGGAGGAAGCATACACTGAAGAGTGAAATGCTGGTGCATTGAGCTGTACTGGGAAAGAAAGAGCTCTTTGCTTTCTCTCATCTGGAGAGAACATTTTCTCCTTCATGATGTTTTGAATGGTGACACAAGCCCAAGGAGATTTGGAAGCTTTTTTTTTTAAATTTTTTTATTTTAAAAAAGCACAACAAAGTACGCGGCTGCCATAATTGTGCACCCGGAGGGCCGGTTGCCTGGTTACAGGCTGCAACACTTGCGCATGCAGATCGCGGCTTCACCCTGCCTGCCTGGATTCATGGGGCTGCTGGCTAGGCAGGGACTCCCTGGGTTTTCCAGTCCAGTCCCAGGCCAGGCATTTGTGCTAAGCTATCCCTTCATGAGGCGAGTGCTAGTCTATAATTATAATTAAGTTAGTTTTCTGCTCCTGTTGCTCCCGCCTCTACAGCAGTTCAAAATATTGTAAGCCTTCACAAGCTTTCCAGCCTAAATATATTCATGGTAGTTTATCCCTGTTCGTTATCATGTGAGTGTTGTCCTTCTGTTGAATTTCTCCACTCAAGGTAGCCCAGAGAGCATTCCTGTCTCCTTGCAGCCTTTCTTTTACATGGCTAAGCATGCTTGTTGGGTCCTTCTCATTTCTCCCGGTCAACCTTTTTCTGCATTTGCCGTACAGTGAATTCATCCTTCTCGGACATGAGTGATCAGATGGGCTCTCTCTTCAGCCTCTGCAATGGTATGAATGCCTTCTTATATCTAGTGGAAGTGCCTTCTTTAATATAATCCAGTATCATATTTGCCTCTTCTGCAGCTACTTCACGCACACAGTTTTATGCTGTCATCAACTAGCATTAGGTCTTTATCCTCCTATGTCATTTTCTACTAAAGAACTCCCAATTTATGGCTGAAATTCCTAATATTACTTTCCAAGTGCACTGCTTTGTAGTTTTATAATACATATAAATTCTGTTATTGCAATTCTGTAGGTTTTTTTCACTCTATATGTGTAATAGATTTGCTGCTTCCCAACTTTGTCTCATTATTCATACATTTTATTAGCCACTCCTATCTTTTTGTCATGGTTATTAATTAAAATACTAAATAAATTCAGTCACTTATTCCTGCATTAACCTTTCATGAAAACTAGATGCATCTCCTTAACCCTGTTCCTTAATTTACTGTTTGTGGCATAATCCCTTGCTTCCTTCAGGTGACCAAATTCACTCACATTCACAGGGCCTTTTTTCTGAAGGATAAACAGGACTGGGCCCTAGGATTGCATTAGAACTTCTCCCTCCCTATTTAGCATCCCAAAAATAGAGGACTAACCACAAAAAGGAAGTATTGTCCAGTGGTTAGTGCATTAACCTGGACTGGGGGGAAAAAAGATGAGTTCAGTTCCTGTTCTGCAACAGTCATGATGAGCAAATTAATTAGTCTTGTTTTTGCTCAGCTCTGTTGTATATAGAAACACTGTTCCTTATCAGGGAGACACTGTGACTATTCTGCAGTGGTGTGGGCCATATAAATTTGGTTTTGACTTATCTTAAAACTTGAGCAAGCAACAGAAGATAGGAAATACCAAGTCTGGATTGAGCCTTTATCCTTTATTGACACAACTGGCTTTCACTTTCCCTTCTAGCTGTCTGAATTGAGTGCATCCTTACACAGTTGCTTCTATCACTTCATCATGACCTTTAAATTTGATATTTGCATCTTTTCATTTGATTCTTTTAGCAATTAACATTCTTTAACTGACAGCATGCCAGCAGTAAATCATGGGTAGCCAGCATTACACTAATACCCATGTAAAAATAATGTCCCTACCTTGTCCTCTGATTGAAAACTGATAGAACAGCTTCAGTAGCATGTCATATAGCATCTGTACCTGGTTTAGCTACTCTTACAAAGTTTTTATGAATCAGGATACATTTGTGAAGACTGACATTCCTATCTTACTACTGTCCACATCTTCACCTTATCAGAAAGCTCATTTTCTTTTTTTCCATCTCTGATCTGTTCTAGGAGACAGTTAAAATACCCTAAGACAAACCTTTGCCTCCACATCTTAGGAAAATGAGACGGAGCTTGGGAGGGAGCAGATTTCCAAAGCTTGGTCAGGTTTGAGAATTTAATCTTAAAGAGTCAGTATTTAAAACCGAGTGACAGCTGTCCTACTCGTCAAGCTCATTGTCTGTTTAAATCCCTGCCACCTCCCTTTCTTTGCTTCCTAAGGAGCAAGCATAGTATCGACCCCAAGTAATTTGAGAACTCTTACCTTTAGGTAGTAGTGCCAAATTTGGGGAGCAAAAATGCTTCAAGAGTTGATCACTTCATCCACTTCTCTTCAATGCAGCTCTCTCTAGGGAAGGAAGCAGTGCATATGACCAATGACATGACCTGCTGTCATGCCTCAGTAGTGTATCTAGTTGAAGTGGCGAGCAAGTCAGGTTGGCAGTGTATAATTACCCTGGTCCCAGCCTACTGCTCACACCTGCTCTGCAGCAAAAGGAATGTTGTGTTACAAGGTTGCACCAGACTTTTTTCCCTGATAATTTTCTAATATTTCATAATTTTTTACCTCGTGCTAACTTGAAAGCTAGATGAAGACAATTAGAAGAAACATGGGAATAATTTGAGGACAATGGAGAGGTATATATATCCTAACCCATCACACTTTTATACAAACCATCACAGAGTGATAAAAAAACATAGGTAGAGTTGTATATGGAGGTATGACATTTTGACTTTATCTAAGTCTATGATCAGTTTAACTTTCTGACCACAGGGAGTCATAGAGTCCCTGCTCTGAAATAGTTCTTTGGCTGATGGATGAACTCAGTGGGTCTGTTCACTAATAGACAGATAAAAATTTAAGCTAAAGCTGAAGGCAGTGGGAACAGCAGTCACTAACTTTTAATGTATTTTGATCTTTCATATTTGGCACTAATGAATGACTGTGACTCAGTGTAATGGAGCTTTTCCTCTGCTCATGCTTATAATCCTCTAGCAGGCAGAGGACTGTCTGCCTTAATCCAAGATGTTTGTTTCCTTTATAAACTGGCATACAACCTAAATGATCAAAAAAGGCTAAACACTAATAAATTGTTGTTCCTGATGAAAGAGAGGTTAACTGTGGTTGTGCCATAATGAAACGCCATCAAAAATATGCATCAGTAGGTTTGAAAAAGAGGATATGCATCAATGTCTCTTGCTGAAACACAGTGCAGCTGTTAGAAGAATGACTTCCATTTCCATCAAAGAGCTGCTTTCATGGAAGTGATGCTAGCAGAGCCAAGAAGGAGAAGAGCTTCCCCTAAACCAGGGGTTCCCAAACCTTGTTTCAAGGTCAAGGCCATTGTCTGTGGAACTGCTTCACCAACACTGTTTCTGCTAAAAATATGATGATAAAATTGCATGGTGGTCCACAAGAATTGCTGAAGGTTGATCAAATTTGCTCAAAAGGCTGGAGAATCATTTGCTCAAAGCATGTCTCCGGTCGGGAAGCATCCAGTTCTGTCCTCTAAGTGCCCTGATACTTAGTTTCCTGTCCAGAGGATGATTGATTATCCATGAGCAATGTTTTTAGTTTTCTTCCTTACAGGTTATATTAGACTCTCTCAATACTGAATAGCTGAGCAGTAAAAATGGCAGGCAACACTGAATGTCAGTAAATATGAAGTAATGCCTATGGGGAAAATAATTCATGTTCAATAAGAAACTCCAATGTAGATTTTACCCCTTGGATTAACTGTATATATATGAGTACAGCAGCATAGCAGCAGGCAAAAAGAATGTGGGGAATTCTTAAAAAAGGAATGAGAAACAGAAGTGTTATGCTACTGCAAGATAACCACCCACAAAGTGAATTCTGAATGTTGTTCTGGTTAAGGTGTGTCTTCTCTGAAATCAGCTGATGAGAAAAGGTAGAGAGAAGGGTGGGAAGACTGAAGTCTCTGTCTTCCAAATAGACTGAACAGACTAACAGTTTGAACTTGGGAACAAGATAATGATGGGTTTACGTTAGAAATTTAATCTGTACAATAAGGAAGCATTATGTGCTGCTATTCACGATTCAGGCCCCTGCTCAGTGAGTCCCTGATAAAATTATCAGGTAGATGTTTTAAACCAAACCAAACCCATTTTCACAGAAAATGTGGATGATGATGTAACTTCTGACCAAAAGAGGTTGAGGAGACCAAAATTATTAAAAAAAAAAAAAAAAAAAAAAGAAAAGGAAAAGTCATTCATAACTTTAACACAGTGGTTGGAAATAGCTTCTAGCTCTGGACTGACAGGAGTAGGAAGTTGACGAAAGTGAAGACTCACTCTAAATAGGGCCAGTTTCTTATACGCTTTCCATAATATCTCTCAGAGCCAGTATACAAGAGGTTCTGGGTTTTGCGAGTGGCTGTCAGAATTTATGAGCTCTCTTAAGCCCCATCAAGGATTTTGACGTAAAAGGACAACTTGAATATACAAATGGGTCTCAGATCAGTGCATTCCAGGCTATTCACAGTCAGGACGTTCTTGCTATTTTGCTGTGCTGCAGCCATTTTTTTAGTAAGCCTTTGGCCAGGAGCTAAGTGAACAGCATGTTCTGGATTGGTGATGCTGAGAGCCCCCTGGACAAACCAGGTGATTCATATTTTCTTGTTATTGGGAACACTGCAAATGGGACTCCTGTTGTGGAGAACAGTCTTTGTGCTAAACAATTTCACAGATTCTTACCAAGAAGTTCATTTGGCCATGTGTATACTTGGAAGTGTCATACCTATTTTGTTACCGATCAGAACATCATTCATTGGGATCAGAGAGCCCTACCTGCAGTGCTGATTTGCTGTGGGAAGCGTAGGGAGAATTGGCTGTTTGCATGTCCATACATACCTCTGCCCATCCTTCCCATTCTCATTTTCATCACAGCTTCTGAATGCTGTGAAACATGACATGCCCCTGTTAACCAGCACTGGAGGACGAAGGAAGTAATTGTTATGAAAATAATACTCAGCTTAGGAAGAACTCTGGAACAATAATGTGTTTTCACTGGAAGTTGGAGGCGGTAAGCCAGATATTTGGAGACCAAAAATTGGTGTAGGAAACTTCAATGCAACCTTTTATTCTCTAAATTTTCATTGATAACAGCAGATGGTATGAATCAGTTGGTGCAATAGTGTAAATCTGCAACAGATGCAATCAAATTCTTGTCCTTGCCTGTTCCAGATAGTAATTTCAGGGAGATTATATTATCTGCATGTAACTCTCACCCTACATGTCTTTACCCATTCCATTCCTTGCCAAAACAGTCATTAACAAGTTATAGCTGCTGTTAGATACAAATATCAGCCTAAGTTTTTCAGTCAACAGTTGCATCAAACTTTTCTGCAGTTAATCCATCCTAAATATCTGACCTTCTGCTCATGCATTAGAGATGTTTGTAAATTTTTCTTGGAAACCTCTTACTTGCTTTCATTCATGATATGGCATGCACTGGTGAAAATCAGGAATGAACGAATAATGTTGATGAACAGTGGAATAAAACTAGTGACAATGGAAAGGGCAGTGAGCCTTCTGAGACCCTAACTGACCTTGCTGAGAAGAAATCCAGAACTTGGAGGAAATCACCGAGCTTCACAGAATTTCAGGACAAGTCTGTGAACCCTATAGCAGGTTCAAGGTCACGGACAGCTACTTTTACACTGACAGATTTTTCTGGAGCACACTGGAGGAGGAAGAGTCTAGGAGCTTTAATACCAATGTCATATGTTCCTCCAGAGAAACTATGTTGCAGCCATCTCAGAAGAGAAGTGAGGAGTGTTGCACCTGATCTTGAGTGTTATTAATATTTATGTGACTGCGTCACTTCAGAGCTCTCCGGAACCATCCAGGTCAGAAACATCCAAACAGGGACTCTGTCCCAGCTGCTTTTACTTCTGATACCAGGCTGAATTGCTCAGAGTTCTCTGTTTTAACTGGAAATTATTTTGCCCCTTTTCCCTTCCTAAATACTATGCCATAAGTTAATGCTGCTACTGAAAAGGCAACGATGTATTTGCTGGTTCAGATTCATAATGCAGACCCATTGCAAATGCTCTGCACAGCTTCCATACATTAACATATGCTGGGATGATCCTCCAGGTATTCTTATATGTACTGGTGGATGCCCTACTGGCACAAGAGAAGCCTGTAATGTATACACAACTTTTTAGGGTTCCATACTAATACTTACTGTCAGTAAGGACAGAGGCTGCATCAGGTTTACACTCACTGTATGTTCATACTGCAGCATGCCATTTCTTAAAGAGGTTTTTAGGGTCTAGTGAAAGAAATGTGTATTGAAAAAAGATAACAAAAGAGAGAGATGACTCTTCTAACAACTGTAACAGCTTTAGAGCAAAATGGAGTCAAGGAAAGTCCCGCTACATTTTTATTATTTTTAAAGATAAATGGAAGCTAAATATCTGTGAAATGATGCTTGTGAGATGGTCCCCTGCAATCTGAACCTCAGAAATGGTTTGCGAGCATGCATGTGTGTGTGGAAAAAAAAAATGGATGCCAAGATGTGCATACGTTTCTTACAGTTTTAAAATAAGGGACCATAGCATATGAGAGGGGGGAAGAGGAATGACTACCAAGCTGTGCCGTGGAGGGCTGTCTGTGCTGGACGGCCTCCCGTCTCTTCCCACTCCTGCCCAGCTCTGCGGGGAACCAGGCTGGGTGCTCAGCACAGACTGGATTTTCTTCTGTTCATGGAAACATTTGATAAGGTAGGTTGAGGCTAGATTTTAGGGTGCCTATGGTTATATCACATTAATGTTTCTATGTGACAGGATATTGAGAGACTGCAATTTTTTTTATGAAATATTTTTCCTCTGAAAGTATGGAGCACTCTGGAGGGCACAGAGTTTAGACTCAGCCGCAGTTTCTCGCCTGTATTTTGACGTAAAGAAAAATGCTAGTTTAGTAATTATGTATGCTTTTCTAGTCTATGCTGTGAAGATGGTAATCACTAGCCTTGAAATCTTTCGCTCCTTTCTTTCCAGTGACTGTAACATTGCAACCAGGCAGACCACCATTAAGCAAGAGCTGAATCTGTGGGAGAAGGGGCCTATTTTCTTTGGGGAGTTTTGTCTCTTTTTCTCTTTTTTTCTGAGCAGCAGAGCAAAGGAAGTGATGAAGCCATTAGCACATCCAGAAGTGCTCGTGCACCAGAAATGCTTACTGCGGTGTAGGGTGGCTTAAGTGCTTAAATATTTAGGACAGCTTTAATGCCTAATATGCTGCCAAGTTGATGCTTATGAAAGAACCCAAAGCTGTTTAAGCTCTCAGGGCTGTTTACAGACGTACAGGAGGCAGGTGCTCACTTAAGAACCAGATCTATTTTGCTTGTTCCCAGTGGCAGTGGGCATCCACACGACCTCACACCTCCAGCCATTATAACAGGTGGGGTAAGAGGATGCAAAGATCCTGTCTCCTGCCGTGTGTGCTGCCCTCTCTGCTGTGGTCGGCCACCAGCTGAACCATGGTTCCTGAGCCTAAGGGGAAAGTGAGAGATTTTAAACTTTTGTTTACATGCGTATCACTGGCTTTCTTTTGCAATCTTGATTACGCTGTTTGCTGTCAGAGGAACAGCGTAGTACTTAGAGAAGATAAAGATTATTGTACATAAACATGTCATTCATACCCTGAATATCACGTATACTCTCAGGGACAAACAAGGATGTAATAATTATTATAAATGAGTGCATCAGAGAGTCGATTGCTTTCCCCATTGTCACAAAAGATAGTTTCTTGTTGCATGTAGGAGCTACAGAGACAATTATTGGAGGATTTTTCTCATATTTTTGCTTACAGTCTCCCATATGATGGAACAACTGGATTGAGGATTTTTTTCTGTGTAGTTGATTGCCCTTGTTCTCTGACTGCGGATGTTGTAACCCTGGAGTTAAGATCAGGCTGTATACAGGCTGTAAAAGCTCACGCAGGAATTCCTGCGTGGCCTCTGGTGGAGCCAGGGCACTTCTCCTGCATATCCAGCCCTATGCAGGCCCACATGTAAGGCAGCATACTGGGGAAGCTGCCCCACTGAAAGCTCTGGGAGGTTTGGCGCCTGGCCCAGGGCTAACAGCGGAGGAGCGTCCCATTGCCTGCCCTCAGGAAGAGGGGCTTCAGGTCCATGCAGCCAGAAGGAGCCTGGTGGGTAAGGGCAGGTGCTCCAGGAGCAGCGCCGGCCTGTGGGTCTCCTTGTCTGCTGGCTGTGCCTCCCTTGGGGCCAAGGTGGAGCACTGCGCTGCCTGGGAACACGCATGTGGCAGGGACCCCGAGAGGCTGTGGCCTAGTAGCAGAGTTGGCTGTTGTGACAAAGAGGAGATATTGAGTTGCTACTTAAGAAAAATGGAAGCAGCAGAAAAATGGAAGCTGAGCAAGACCTGAGAGTGAGGATAGTAGAGCCAGACCCTTCTGAGCTGAGTAGAAAAAAATATTAACAGGGGAAAACTGAAAGAATAACCCAATTTGTTATCATATTTGTCTTTGACAGCTGAAGTAGTAGTTTGCTTGGTTCTCTCATATGGGAGATTTGACTGAGTGAGGAGCACTGAAACCATTCACAGGAAGCTCAGGAAGCCACAATATCTGGTTCCTCTAACAAATGCACTTTTAGTGTCAATTTTGGGTATACATAGCATATGAACATTTGTAGATCCTTTTTTTGGCATGTGTTTCATAGCCCACGCTACTAAAGCTTTTAGCTTCTGGAGGTGAACAAAATGATCTGAAACTGATTTTTTTTTCTTTCTTTCCAAGGAGAGAAGATAACTTTGAATCTTGAACTGTTGGATCTCCATCCAATAACTTCACTGGGAATTCAGGGTAAGTTAGACCAGCATTTCTAAAACAGAAAAGATGGAGACAGCTCAGCACAGCTGCTGTTAGTTCTGGTTGGACTGTGGCTGAACTGCTAGTATAATCAGAGATACAAATCCTAATCAGTTAAGTCATGGAAATGCTAAGCATTCTTGAAATTCCTACACTGACGCTTTCTCGGAAGGTTTGTTCAAATGCTCAGTAAGGAATGACAATATGTAAGAGAACATATATTCTCTTTTTACAGTACATGATCACATGCCATTTTTTTCCCTTTATTTAGCTCCAAAGGACTTTACAATATTTTACTAGGAAAAAAAATTGCACTTAGGGATAACAGCATTCCCTTCACCTTTGCACTTGGCAGGAATGACAAGCAGCTTTTTTGTGTGGCTGTTCTGTTTATGAAGATGGTGTTGGTCAAAGAGGAATTTATGCAGCTCACCTGTGCAGTACAGAACTACAGAAATACAAAAATATGATACTAAGTAGAAAGCAAAAACATGAAGGTTAAAAATTAAAATACAGATTAATGATATATGTGGAATTAATTCTGTATTAAAATGGAAAGTCAGACTGAAACTGTACAGATACCAAAGCACTTGCAGTGTAAGACATGGATTCAAAACTAGCAAAACTCTATATTGACTTTCATCAGGGCTCAGAAAATCCTGCAACTGGGTTACCAAATACTGCCACCTGCAGTTTGCATTAATCCAGAGCTAATTCACTTGAATGAAAAAACAAATACAAACCTGTCAAGTTCCTTTCTTTTTCACTTTTAGAAGCCTCAGGTTTAAATGTATCCATATTTGCTATCATGAAATACCTGCTCATGAGTGATTTTACTTCTGTAATCAACCAGAATTTCAAAGGAATGGAAACATCTGAGTAGATCCTTTACCATCAAATCCATCAAAAATATAAGAAGAAACAGTCTTGTATATTAGCAGTCAATTACAAATGTTTTTTAATCCAGTATGGCCTCTTGTTATGTATTACATAAAGAGTATTGTTTAAAAGCTCTGAACACTTCTCATCACTGAGTTAAAAATAGATCACTCACAGGTATGTGTAGGGATGGGATGAGTTTTTTTTCCAGTAGCTAAAGTTGGGGCCAGAACCTACAGTCCTCCACAATCTTGTCCCTTGTAATTTAGGTACCTTTAAAATTATTTTTGGACTTGATCCCAGAGCCCTCTCTCACCTTAATGAGCCTGTTGTTGAGCCTTGAGCAAAGGCTGAGGTATCAAGTCCTTACCAATTAAAATGATCCCATCTACTTTATATGTAACACTTTTTTTGATGGAAACTGTAGAAGAAGTAAGTTAGAGTCCTCTGCCTGAAACAATTTCCTAAAACTGTTGTCCAGCAATGTTCAAATATTTATCAGTCCATGTCTGGAGCTCTGTGAAGAATGACTTGCAGAGAGCTGAAAGTGTGCAAAAGTAGCACAGGAGATCAGGGAGGGAATTATCCTGAAATCAGCTGTAAGTAGGATGGTTGTTAAGGTACTTACTGTATTGTAGAACTTGCTTAATGCTCTCCTGTCAGGCAGTGAAAACCTATCCCTATGTTGGTGTGTGTCCCTTCTGAATTTACAAGTCACTTGTGCCCATGGAGTAGTTTAAAGCAATTTTCTGCTATTTCAGATTTCAATCTTATTTAACTACTAAAACTCTACCATTTTTTATGCACTGCTCATTCTGCAGGCACTGTGACATGAAAAAGCAGTCAGTGAACCTGGAAAGGTTGCTAGCTGTGATTTCTGTGGTCAAGTAAAAACCAGACAGATCCATGTTCTTTTTTGATATGAAGAGACAAGAATTCTACGTATGCATAGTGGTAGTGTTATGTAGCTATGTAGATGGCTGGGCAATCATATTGTTCATTTGGAATCCTTTCAGGTTTACTGAGAGAACCATTAAACATTCCTTTGGTGATAGCGAAGTAATGGAAAACCACCACCCAAAGGCCAGAAATTATACAGACTTAAAAAGCAACCAGGCTAGTTAGGCCAGTAAGTGCAGGGACTGGGGATTGTCCTCCTGGCTGACTGTGTGTATACATGTTTGTATTTATACATAAAAACAAAAAGAAAAGGCAGAAAATAAGTCAAAGAGTCATTGCAGGGACACTAAATTGCTTGTTTTTTCCCCAGAAGGTCCTTCAGCAGCAGATGGAGATAACCCCAGCACTAGACAACTAAAACTAATGGGTTTACATGAGCTTTGTTAGGTGGTAGTATCAGAGAGATCGAGATGTCTTTGTGCCAGCCCAGGGCACCTGAAGATGAACTAAAAATTTCAGTTACTCATTTTGGTTTAGTTTTGAAATCTTTGAAATTCTGTATTACGCCATTTTTATTTTTTCGTGCTTTTGAGTCATGTTTCGCTGAAGAAGATATAGGGAACTGCTTCCTTATGAAGCTCTGACATGAGTCAGTTGAAACAAGTTGTGCTATGCTGGAGTTTTACGACATTGCTCAGTTGGGAGCGACTCTCAGTGAGGCAGGGTCCTTCGGCAGACTCACAGCTGAGTCAAGTGGCTGCTGAGCAGCCTAGTCCCTGTAAGAAGACCTGTCCTCAATCCTCCTGTGATCCCTATTCAGGCAGAAAGGAAATGCTTATGCAACAGAATCACAGAATCGCTGAGGTTGGAAGGGACCACTGGAGATCATCTAGTCCAACCCCCCTGCTCAAGCAGGGTCACCTAGAGCACATTGCACAGGATTGCATCCAGGCGGGTTTTGAATATCTCCAGAGAAGGAGACTCCACAGCCTCTCGGGGCAACCTGTTCCAGTGCTCTGTCACCCTCACAGTGAAGAAGTTTTTCCTCATGTTCAGATGGAATTGTCTGTGTTTCAGTTTGTGCCCGTTGCCTCGCGTCCTGTCACTGGGCACCACTGAAAAGAGTCTGGTCCCATCCTCTCGACACCCTCCCTTCAGATACTTGTACACGTTGATAAGATCTCCTCTCAGCCTTCTCTTCTCCAGGCTAAACAGGCCCAGCTCTCTCAGCCTTTCCTCATAAGAGAGATGCTCCAGTCCCCTAATCATCTTTGTAGCCCTTCGCTGCACTTGCTCCAGTAGTGCCACATCCCTCTTGTACTGGGGAGCCCAGAACTGGACGCAGTACTCCAGATGTGGCCTCACCAGGGCTGAGTAGAGGGGAAGAATCACCTCCCTCGACCTGCTGGCAACACTCTTCCTGATGCACCCTAGGAGACCATTGGCCTTCTTGGCCACAAGGGCACATTGCTGCCTCATGCTTAACTTGGTGTCCACCAGCACTCCCAGGTCCTTCTCCGCAGAGCTGCTTTCCAGCAGGTCAACCCCCAACCTGTACTGGTGCCTGGGGTTATTCCTCCCCAGGTGCAGGACCCTGCACTTGCCTTTGTTGAACTTCATGAGGTTCCTCTCTGCCCACCTCTCCAGCCTGTCCAGGTCTCTCTGAATGGCAGCACAGCCCTCTGGTGTATCCGCCACTAGCCCTTGTATGCGCAAACCTGCCTCCTACTTTAACTGGGAAGTAAGCACTAAATCTTCATTTCAATACATTTTTACTCAAAGATCATTCCACAGAATAGTATTTTCTATGTAGAAAATTAATGAAGGATGCCTGTGCTGCCTGCCTTGCTTCTATGTGCAAATACAAACTGTGCGCAGAGAGAAGTGGCAAAATCCATCCCTGGTAAAAGAGACCAGACATTTGTATGCCTCTCATCGAAGACAATGTTCTATTGACATGAACAGTCCTTCCTTAAAGCACTGAAATCATAAGCACCCAGTCAGAGTACTATTCCTGTATGACGCTGTGGCACCAAGTACATCGTTATTAACAGAACACAACCAACCTCATTCATTCCCAGATCTGCTTGTCTTTCAAGGATTTTACTACCATCCATGCAGTGCTCTATTCTCAGATTCTTCTGACAGACAAGATGCCCAGTGATGGTGTACTGAAGAATCAAAAGAAACACTGGTGTTTCTTCGTATATGATTTCACTTTTGGAGCATAAGGAGTTCTTGCAAATGACAACTCCAGAGTGCAGGTTAATTAGAACCCAGCATGTTTTTCTCCAGCAGCCCTGCTTGGAGATGCAGTGTTTCTTCTCAATAAATAATAATTAAACAAGAGTTAAGTTAGATTAAGTGCCTCTGGAAATGTTTTGCACCACTCTGTGTCTCATTAACACTTGCAAAGATACTGGTTACAGCAATGTATTGTAATGCTTCTGTTTCCTGGTGCCTGTATCCATTAGGAATGTAACAGAGACATTATGCAAGAAATTTAGAGATAATAAAACCCTTCATTGTTGAGCCTAGTCTTTTGCCTCACCCATGTGTCCCTGACATCCATTTCGTTTTATTTCTCAAGAAAGGGTCAAGTGAATGATTACTAGAACAACCAGAGGCATCATTGTGAAATACATCCTTAGTATTTTCTGCAGTGCAGATAAATGTTTTTCTCTTGCTCTGCTGTTGTTTTAGTGCTGCTGTCAATGGCTTATGGTAAGATGGTTAATAGTTTCCCATAGTAGTCAGATAGGCCAGTGCGTTGAGAAGCTGAGAAATATTACTCCTTTTTTGTTTTCTCTTTTCCATCTGTCAGCTGATTGACACTTTCCCATCTGTCATTGCAGCCTCTCTCTGGATTGTTGTAACACCATTAATCAGCAGAATCGACAAAACGCAAATTAAATAGATGACAACAGAGAAAGACCCAGATGTTACTTCATCAACACTTTTGCATGGGGTGATCAGCCACATGCTGCTCGATCTCATCAACTCACTGTTTTGCTCTTAACGAACAACTTTCTTCCATTGGGGCATAGTATGTGCTGCTTTTTCAGAGTAGAGTGTAGCGGGCAGGAAGAGAGAGAGAGAGAGAGAAAATGAAGAGTAGCTTTACAGATCGAAACACCCTGGTGTCAGAATTCCCTTTTTATGGTTTAGGATGGTATTTCTGGATATTTCAACAGTTCTGTGAGGAAAGTGACGGAGAAACAATCCAGAGTTGCAGAGTTCAGATTTGGATCTTCCCCGTCTCATTGTCTCATAAGAAGACTGTAACAAGAGGTTACTCTCTGTTTGCCTCTAGTTTAACCCACCATGCGCTGTGTACTACACAGGGGCAGAGAAGGCAGTGCAGAAAAGCTCCAGCAACAAAAGACAGGAAACTTTGCCAGGTTCCCAACTGTCACCTGATAATTAGCATTCTGTGATTTGTGAATAGGATCTATTGGAAGGAGGTGTATTCATAGCATGTTTCCCTCTGCACGACATGCTTTTGCAGAGGAAGTAGTAAAACTAAACCAGCACATACTCAGACACACACAAGTCTGAAAAATGATACCCTTTCCTGTTAATCTGGAAGTATAGTTTATCAGTATCCTGTCCTGGTGGTGTCTTCTCAGAGCAGAAGTCACTTTCAGGACAAAGCTAGGAAATGTCGATTTAAACCTTCTTTATATACTCCTGACAAAGTCATCCAGCATGACCATAAAAACAAAAGCTGACGCAGAAGAGAACTAGAGAAATGCAAAGATAGGTTTCCACATTGCTGGGAATCCTGCAAATCCTGCATCACCATCCTTTTCCCCATCTGAGGCAGATTAATGTGCCAGCTAGTAGTGATACAACCTTTCTGGCTTAAATTTGGAATAGGAATTAAAATCTGGAGTATTTTTTTTTTTGGACTAATGTCATTGTACTGTGATTGTGCTGTGTCTGCAGCATCTAGTCCTGTCCACCACTTAAATCGTAAAAAGGGTTAGATACTGAACTGCAGCATCTAATCAGTGAGGGATGGCTTGTGTCTAGAACAGAGTATACCTGAACACAAAGCTAAAAGCAAGAGGCAATTTCTAATGAAGATACACAGTAGATAGCATTTGGCCTTAATTGTGTTTACCGTAAGTGGAGCCCTTGAGGGAAAACCAATATAAGCAGTTTCTCAGTCAAGAATGGAGCCACAGGATAGGTGTGTTGTTTAAATAAGATTCCCCCTCTACTAGTGAGCTTTTAAATCTTTTAAAAGGCAGGAGCATGATGTGCAATAGTTGCAGAGTAAATATTTAACTGCTGCAGCGGTGCTGGCTACAGAAGATCTGACAACAGACAGACTCAGTCATCAGAAATGGAGACAGCCTAGGCTAGTGGCTTTCCAGCTTTAGTGACTGGGAGACCACTGAGCTGTCTCCAGTATAGTGTGGGCCCTGGGATAGTGAATTTGCACTACCTGACAATATCTTACTTTTCTGTGTTACCTTAAGAAATAGTCCATAGTATCCCAAATGTCTGTAGGCCAGAGGCTGAAAAACACTGGCGTAGACTTACAGGGTAATAAGAGAATCCGTTCTTCCAAGATACCTGTGTTTGGATGATTACATGATGACATCTGTTCATTTTACTTATTAAAACTGATTTCTTTAAATTTGTTTATCGTCCGACCTCAGTCCTGCAGAGAGGTCAACAGGCACAGAGCTGTGCTCCCAATGATACTGTACAGGAGTGACAGAGCGCTAAAGCTGAATGAGTTCAGATATGTGGAGGCCTGTAACAGGTTTCTGCTTAAGCAAGAAATTCAGTGATTCTAATGGTTCCATTAATTCCATGGTTGTGTCTCAGAATCAGTCCTCGCCAATGGAAAATCTCCCCAAGGATGCAGCCTTGTAACAGGAATTCCAGCAGATTGGTCAGTGCCTCCTGGGAACTCCTGCAGCTTCCCCTTACTGTTCCAGCTTCCCAGGTGAACTCAGTCATAAGTCTCCCGTTGACTTCAAGGGAGGAGATTCAAGCTAAGGTTGGTGCACAGCATGTTTCTGTGATGCCAGTCAGCAGAGGGTCTATGCTTTTACATGATGAATTCTGCTAGAAAAGGTTCTGTATAATCCACAGGGAAGCAAATCTTGTGTGATATACATGACATATTAGTGCTTGCAGCTCCTGCTAATAGCATCGAATTCCCTAAGCACAACATGAAATAATTTCTTTCCATTTTGCCTGCTTTGAGTTTGCTTAAGCTTACTACATCTCACTACTCATCTTACTACACCTGTATGATGGAGAAAATAAAACACTCCATTGTCCCACAAGGGTTTGTTATGACTGACTAGTTCAGCATTTGAAAAGCATTTGCAGTTGAAGATGTGAGTTGAGTTAAAGCATTCTTTACCATCCAGTCTAGGTCCTTTTCCTCCCATCCCTCACTGCTGCTTTCCATCTGTTCTAACATGAGTCAGGTTTGAGCTGTAAGCAAGATCCCATGCAGGGTTTTGAGAGGGTCACTTCAGACACAAGAAAGGTCATTCTGCTCTCGTTATTAACATGGAACTTATTTCATAGGCCCCTCGTAGGATGCTTGCCGTTGAGCTGTGATCTGTCTCAAGAAAACCGCAGGATTGTAACTGAACTGCCAGGCAAATCATCACACTTAGGAGGACTGTTTGTATTAAATACTATAAGCTTACTGGTAATTGTTTCTGACTTACATCATTGCAAGCAACTCTCTGACAAAGGATTTTTCATCAGTGTTGCTAACATATGCTATAAGTTGGCATCAGTTCACCCATGGTAATCTTCTGTGCACTTATTATCTCAGAAGAGAGGAGCTGCTGGTAGCTTATTTTGTGCTGGCATGCAGTTGTGCAGGGATCCAGAATACTTGTCTAAATATAGATAAGGTACCAGTTTAATTTATGAACTACTTAGTTTTCAGCTGTATTTATCTAGCAAAATAGTTGGACCCTTTCAGCCTGAATGGTATTAACTGGTCTTCTTAAAGTACATAGTTACATCCACATAAAGGTACTCACACCTGCAGAGTGTTTTCTTATTTGGTACCTATAAAAGCACCTTTTTCCCTGTGAAGTGTGCCCATTCTGGTAACTGCATTAGTGTAACAGCACTGGAAAACACCACCTTCATTGCCCTGCTCAACAGACTTGTTTTGAAATACCCAACTTTCTTAAAACCTGAAAAAGCAGGTTCAGATTCCCTTGTGGATGCATCTGTGTTTGTAAACCAAATGTGCTTATTGCTCATTAATCAAATGTATCTGTTTTGTTTAGCAGGTTCAGTCCTCTCTTACACCTTCCCAGTCCCCTGAGAGACTCCTGCCACACCTGGCTGACCTCTACAGCAACAGTAAACAAATGGGTTTTGCTGAGTTTGTCCTTTATGATTCCCTGACTTCACTCGGACACAGACAAAAGGAGGACTGCACGAGTGAGTGGGGAAAAAGGCTAACTTGGACAAACACTTTCAAGAAATTTTGGGGAACAAGAATCAGATCTGCAATATGGAGCAAGATGCCTTTTTGGAGGGAGAATTTAATGGGACAAGGGCTTCTGGAAAGACCTTAGGCAGGCCTGGAACAGGAGAGGAGAAGCCCTGAACTTTTTTTCCACCTGTACATTTAAATGGAAATAAAATTGCTTGAGGGTGCAGTCAGACAGCTTGGTGGTACTTTGCCATCTATAAAGCTTCAAATGAAAATGAAATAGTGGTTTTCTTTAGAAGCTGAGCCTTGGAAGTTCCTTGCTTCTGGGGACTGGTTACTTGGGTGAAACCCTGGTTCTTACTGGGCTTGCTTATAAGATGAGGGGGAGATTGAGCAGTGATTGTGACAACATCAAAAGGATTAGAACAAGATCCGCAAGCAGAGAGTAAATAAGGGAGTAGATCTAGTGAACAGGGAGACAGTTCATAAATCTGGAATTGCCTGGGTTGTAAACTGCATCGATCCCACATACTAAAGGACCTACAGGGCAGAATGTTCAGTTTAGGGGAGCAGAAGCATTTGCATTGCTTGCAAGATGTCATCTACTCTGGCTTGGTAAAGAATTTGTGGGAATAGCAGAAACCTTTTGTTTTTCAGTGTTTATTTACATTAATGGGGATCTGATCCAAAGCTATGCAAAAGGCCAAAGTTAGCGTGTTGATGTGAGTGTGCACTGAGGCACGGGTACATTTCAGGACAAGCACGGAGGCCAAGATTAAAGATTTGTCATATTTAATGTGGATGTTTTTACCTTCCTCCTTGGAACAAGACTCTAAGGAGGCATAGGTAGGAAACAAGGGAGCTGTGGGAGGGCAGTGCAGCACCTAATACTGCAAAATTTCTTTAGGAAAGCTTAGATGCACTTGTGCATCCGTAACAGAAAATGTGCATTGCTCACTGATGAAGTGGAATGGAATAAATAGCCTACTTTGCTACTCATAGTGATGGAAAGCAGACAACAATCTCGTCCACTGGAGCAATGGGAGGAGCTGAAAACTTTCTCTCTTCTTTTCCCCTGGCCCCTGTTTTGTGCTCTTTAGTCTAGTAGATAGCACAAATAATTATGCCACATGGCATGCCTGCTAATGTGCTTCTAAGTGTCCGAAGGGACTGCTAATGCAGAACCTGAGGCACACTGACTGGTACTGGAGAAAGAAGAAAACAGAAGGGTGGCTTGTTCTCACCTTCAGGATGAACTGCCCATTTTATTCCTTTTTCCCTTGTTGCTGGGATAAGTTAACAGTAACCAGAGCCTTCAATAAAGCAGGGAGGTCTGGTGACCTGTATAAGATTACTTCAGCTGCAGAAAACTGCAGCAGCAGAAACAGCTAAGAGAAAATGGCAGTATTGGGCAAGATTCCCAACTGCACACTGTTCCCTTGTGAAATATTCAAAGACATTCTCATATTTATTGCTAATGTAGGACAAGGCCATTCTGAAAGGCTTCAGGACAAAGCTTGGTCTTACGTTAAGTGCCAGGATACTGTAAGCTGAAAACTGGCCAAAATCTTTGAGGCAGGGGTAAGGCACCTGAGAACCATAAAATATTCCCAGTTGTGCAAGATTATCCAAAGCCATTTCCTCACAGCAGAGAGCTGCTGATTTGCCTCATTGGTGAATGCTGTTCCTCAGTGTTAATCATTCTGCCTTCATATAAGCAACTCTTCCTTTCAGAATGTGCTGGCTTTTCTCAAGGAGAAGACCCCAAACTGAGAGGCAAGGGGAATCCAGACAAGACTCTGTTGGCTGCAAAACCGAATATATAAAACCTTCTCTCCACCAAACCCTTGAATCTTTAGCAACTGAGAATTACAGCTCACAGCACAGCCAGCCTCATTGCTGTGTATAGTCTAAGGTGAGGCTCTGACAGGAGTTAAAATGGGAGTATAGTTCTGCTCTTCAAAAGACAGTGTGAGAATGGACACAAAGATAAACCTGGCTTAAAAGTAATGCTGATGTTACTCCAGTGCAAGAGCATTTTTTCTGCTCCGTGGTAAGAGTAGTTGTGAAGTTAATTCAAAAGAGAAAAGGAGAGAGAGGAATCATCAAAGCATTGAAACTGTCTTGTCAAAGGAACATTATTCCTGTGCTGTTTTCTCCATTTGCTCTGCAGAAAACACACAGATCCTTTTACTCTCTGTTCCAAACAACTGGCTGCCCCCAGCTCTTCTGCTAGAGAAACAACACAGTACTTAGCAGAAAAACGTGTAGTTTGAGAAGATGGAAGAACTGGAAAAGTCTGTGACATGTGACATGACAAGAGCAGCCTTGCTGTAGGTTCAGCATGGCTTTCCTTATATAATGCACTCTCAGTGAGCTGACTCATTCAAATCTCTGCTGAAAGATCTTGCTTTTGAGTTCTCCCAGGTGACTCTTTCCCAGAGTAGGTGCCACGTGTCAGAAAAGCTGTGATACAGATTGAATATGCATGCCAAGTTGAGATAGATTAGGAGAGTGGTCCTGCAACCCAGGACCATGCAATGTTTCTGTTGATTTTCAGTTTGAAATAACAGGTGTTGCTGGGATATCTAAACACTGTCAAGTTTATCTATCTTTATTTGCAAATCAGTTTTATCGGCACATTTTCCTTTGTTACAAAAGCAGCTGAGTAAATAATTGTGAACTGGAAAATGTAATTAATATCTGGTTTTTTTCTATTCAACATGAAAAGATTGTGCATAACTCCAAACAAGAGCTAGGTTGGAGACTGCGGCTGGTTTCTTCAAAAGAATAATTGAGTCTCTAAGTCATCACTGAACAATTTGGTACCTGGCAACAGAACGGTAAGGCTGAAGGACTGTTTGTTCGGTTGTGTGGCCAAAGTGAAAAACTGAAAACAGTTTCCCTTTGAATCAGCTCAAAACAAAATGTGAACTGAAATGAAAAATACAGATTGCACCAAATGGAACATTTTATTTGGCCTAAAACATCTATTCCACGATGCAGAAGTTAAGACATTCACAACCTACTAATATTTATTAAACTAACCATCTAAACCTGTTACTGAGATGGTAATGCCAGTGACTATTGAATAATGGCATTGGTTGAATTGCAGCAGATCTAACACCAGAGTTGAGGGAATCACCCCATTGCTCATTGTAATAACTTCAGTGAGCACTTCTTTCTGTGTATGTCTTAAGATTTTATTTCTCTCATGTATACAGCCCCAAGTCCGCTGAAGCATTTATGTATCTGGGCTAAGTATTGCACCACATACAAATATTTATATGATTAGTAAGAGCATCCCCTTAAGCAAATTCTTGTCTGTCAGTCTGGAGTTTAGGCTGCATGTGGAGGATTAATGGAATAACACACAGCTACTTTCCTTATCAGGAGAAAATTAAAAAAAAAAAAGGAACCAAAGAGGAGTACTGCATTTATTCTAGTCAGTGAAGTACACCTCTGATATATAGAGAAAACCTAGAGAAGAATGGGAGCTCTCTTCTTTCTTTGGTGTTTATTATGTGTGACATTGATTCTCCTAGTGACAACACTCCCACTTATTTCAGCTGAAACAGGAGTAAGTCCTGGGTTCATTTTATCCATAATAATACAGTATTGTTCTGAAAAAATCAGAGCTGGTAAGTGTTTCTGCTTCATATGTATTTTCTTTATTTTCTGCAAGAGGCTTAAGGATGTAAGACACCTCTAAAAGCTATCTTTATCATTAATACAACATCCAGCAAAACTGAGTATGCATGCATATGTGATTATTGTAGAACAGTATCATACAGGAGTGACTATTTATAGACTCACTGTGAAATCTTTTTCAGACTCTCAAAAGATATTTGCAGATTAACAGAAAGGAATTAAAAGCATGAAGCTAGCTATGTGGCTGTAAGAATGAGAAAGAAATGGACAGGCTGGAAAGTGATTTGATGAACTAGTAGGAAGTGTCCAAGTGATTTCCTTCTAGAAATATAGTTTAATTCAAACAATGTATCTGAGAATTTCTGAGTTTCTCATTGAACAATTTCTTCTGGGAAAATATGATTGGTGGAAGGAGAATAAGTTTAGAAAATTCTCTGATCAGATCATCCTTGTCTTGACCTTTTCCTTGTTAGCTGCCATGATGTTGCCATGAAAAAAATGCAATATTCCCAAAGGAAACACCAAAAATGTGACACTTCTGAACTGAACTACAGTTTCCAACTCCCTCAAATTCATCGTCAGCTGAAACCACAACCATTTTAAGCTGCCATCTCTATGAAAAGATCTTTCTTACCCTCCCATTCTTGTTCTTTCCTAACCATAAAGTGTTTAGTGCATTACTGTGATACAAACACAAAATCATTCTATCCTTACATTTATCATACAAATGGGAATTACTCTAAATTTTTTTATGTTGCACTAATGCCTCCATATTTTCTAAAAACAACAGGAAACTCATTGCTAGACAGTATGAAATTCTTTTTTTTTTTAAATACAGAGCCAGAGGTTAACCTATTTCAAATAACTAATGGAATCGGACAGCTAGAATTGTCAGATTAAAGAGTAAAATAAATACTGTGATGCCTACTCCATGCACACCCAGTTCCCATTGTCAAAGGATTTCAGACTCACTACAGAGTACTTATGAAACATTTCTCTGTGCTATGAAAAATAGCCCTTAGGAAAAGGAGAAAAGAAACTAACTAAAAGAAACAGATGTTGTGAACACTCTTTTTTAAATGCTTTTTTAATCCTCCTTTTGCTCCTGCCCTTTCCCACACCATGGGTTTAGGAGGAGGGAGAAGCCAGGACAGAGATACTGAAGACTCAAACTGCCTTCAGCAGGTAGGAAAGCTGAACTCTTAAAGGAGCACTTTTCTCAAACAGTTCACTGCCCAAAATAGACGTACACAGGAAGCAGTGAAATGGATGGAAGCAAAGTAGCTGAGTATTTCCTGTTTGCTTTATCTGTTTGAAACAAAAGGTTTGGAAAGTATTTCCTCCTGTTGATGATGATATCAGCCATTGTTGGGAAATGTTGCATGTTCAACATTATCACAAGGGCCTTTCTGGCTAATCAGAACTGTGACCTAGAGAATAACTGTAACTAGTCCCACTCTGCTGCAAAATGCTCTGTAATAGCTCAGCTGTGCTATAATAGCTTCTGCAGAAACAAGGTCATACTAACTCACTGAAAATTAGGAAGTATTGACCCTAGTAGGTACCAAATCAAGTAATCGATTCTTTTTCTGGAAGAACTAAGCACCCTCACAATTGTTTTACCTCCTTTCTGTTCTAGATCCTTCCCCCCAGTAATGACTACGGGGCAGTCTCAATCCATATTCATGTAATGGAGGTGGCACTGGCTGAAAACTTTACATCTCATTTGATTGTTTATTTATACAAAATGAATGCCTTTCTCCTTCAGATTCCCACAGGAGATTTTGACTTTTTTTGAACCCTCCCTCCAAATCTTTCTGAGCACAGTTTTCAATATTTGATCTTCTGATTAAAAAAAAAATCAAAATTAGATGAAAGCTTTTTATTCAGTTTTGTTAATTGTCAAGTTCTTTTTCAGAGTTGAGAGCAGAAAGTACATTGAATTCTTTGCATCTTTGACTGCATACATATTCCTATACCTTATGTGAATGTTTCTGCTGATATAAAGTACAGAAAGTGAGCAGATCTGTACCCACACAGTGCGGTATCTGAGCAGTACTCTGCTCTGATACATTCAGCTAAATTTTGACATGCATGCTTAGCTGGTTTGTTGTATAGGGACCCTTCCTTCTACAATGGTTTGAAGTTTTCCTCCCAGGTGAATGCAGCACCGTTTTAAATAAAGAAGTATGCAGTTATGCAAGAGTAGGACTGCTAACATCCCCATATATTTCCCACCCTGATAAAGCTACACCTACTTTCTTATCAGGCATCTGATTCATAAAAACAATATCTGAGGACTGCAGAATCATATTTAAGCATGTTCACTTTTATCATCTCATCCTATTCATCTCCTTGAGAGAAGACAGATCTCACATCAGTTGTCACTACCCTGGACTTCACCCAAAGGACTGTACAATAATCTTTGTTGTACAGCATTTTGAAATAAAGCACAGCTATATTTTTTCAGAATCTCTGTTCTGCTGTTAAGTTGAGAAATATGAAGTGCCATGCAAAACAACCCATGAACATTATGGGGAGTATAAACAAGCTTCTTGCATCAGGACAAGCTATAGTTAAAAAAAACAACAACACTGTTTATTGTGTGGGTATAATAAGGCAGATCAATCTTGTTGCTCTATAAGGAGAGTTTTTCATCCTTGTATAGGTCATTCCCCTATTTGTGCAAATCAGAATTCTCACTGCCTGTCTTTCAAATGAATTTTTCATGTCCTTTCTTGAGTCATCACATCATAAATCCCTTCTGTTGTTTAGACATGAGTATTTACATCATGATCTAACAGTGTCAAATGTAGAGTATAAAACTCTGGGCCCAAAGGAAAGCTATGCTAATGAACTATCACAGTGAAAGTTATATCCATGGGGCCTGTAAGAGAAATGCATGGGTAGAGAGCACTGTTATCTATTGTTATCCTGATAAATTGTTTCTCTAGCTGTTGAATGCAGTTTGAGCCTCACTAGGATCCCAGTGATCCTAGTGTCTCCCAGGGAGACAAGGGAAATTTTGCTATTGGCTTCAGTGAGAGCAAAATAATTTCCTAAGAACTATTTTCTGCAGTAAAAGATGTCATAAAACTTGACATTTCACCAAGGATGTGGAAGACCTGGGGTTTGGTCCCTTTCTGTCTGAATGGATTTGAGCCTGCATCTTGCATGTGCATCTGTGGATCTATATGGTCTTCAGTTCTGGACCTCTTTGTTGATGCCATTCTATTTGCAAAGGACAATCCAGCTTTTCCTAAACCATTGTGAATGAATTACCATATAGTTTGTTGATGAGGGGAATCTTCTGGATGAGAGGAATCCACTATTCAAGACCCTGTTCAGAGGACTTGTACAGTCTGCTTGGGCCAGCTGAGACCAGCTGAGAGACAAACACTGAAGAACCCTGGGAGTCCCCTCAGTTGGACACATTCAGCGTCACTGTCTGCCCCTCCAGCTACTCAATAAGGAGGAAAGCACCAACCCTCCTCTGGCTATTGTTTTGCCAGAAAGAATGGGATAGACATTTGGCTCTTGGAGGGAGGGGAGTTTAGGAATCCCAGTCAGATAGGGAGGGGCGTTGGGCTGAAAGTGCCCAAGTTCTTTTCGGAAGGGGACTTCAGACACACTTTTCTGCAGTATTCCTTATGTTTCTTATATTGCAACAGCCTATGCATACCCTGTGTGGTTCTAAAAACAGTGGTGTAACTTATTCTCTGGCCAGGTCCCCTGATTCACTGCCTACTTTTGCATGCATCCACCGTACAGTTCACATGTGGCAGGTCTGTAAGCAGACATCTCTTGGATGCTCTTAAGCATATGTGGATCTTATACCTGTCCACTGCCCTCCAAGAAAGAGTTTTGCATATTTAAACTCTGCAAAAGTTTCCATTTCATTTAATTTTAAGTAACAAATGCCACCAACATGAACAATCTAAAGAAAAGGCTTTATAAAGGCCAATTTATTTCAAGGCAAACTACCCCTTTTATCTCTTCAATATACCTCTAATGGAATAGGTCAGAGAGTTCTGCCTCTCCTATTCATTTCCCATGAAGTGTAGCTAATTACTGTTTGGTGTGAGAAGCCTCTGCAGGTCTCCAGCACTGCCTGATTGCACTTTCCAAGGCTCTTCAGACTTGTATCTAAAAAAAGAATTGATTAGGAGGATGAATGCCATGTCTGATCATCAAATATTTAAACCTGGCAGGCTTTCAAGAATAGCAGGCTTGCTAGCCTGTGGAAACAGCCTTGTTTCGCTAGGTATGACTTGGCATTGTTAGTTTTCAGAAGACTTGAGGTCATCGGTACGAGAGATTTTATATTCGGTGTTCTTTAAAGAGGGAATGGGGACAGAGATGCAAACAAGGAGTGTGTCTTTACTTGATTCTTGTAGATTGGAACAAGTAACCATCCATAAAGAAATGTAGCTGGGAGAATGCGTTCGTGTCTCCATGGTGTGAGAGTGGAAATGCTAATGTCATCAGTGCCCCAAATAAAACAAATACAAATATTCCAAGCCATGTATCACATTGATCACAAGTCAAGGAATTAGCATCTTATTACATGGACTGTAAATGCAGCTTCTGCTACAGACTCGTAGACACAGGAGTACAGAGAAGTTTTCAAATGCTGTGATATTAGAGACTTGTGCTGATCTCTCTTCAACATATTCTCTTCCATCTTTGTTTTCTTTTGCTTAATAGTTCTAGCGCTATGGGATTTTTTAGCTAATGCTGTTTTCAAGAAAAAAACTTCCAGTTGTTGACAGTTTTTTTCTTGCTGTGCAGGATGTTACATTTGAAATACAGTGTTTTGGAAGATGCTAGCTGCCCGGTTGGGTCATACTACATGCTGAAAATAGTAAGAGCTACTCTTTTTCCAAAAAGAAATTGTAATCTAAGCCCTAGAGATGTAAAGACATTTACCCCAGCTTACTCTTAGCTGTTACAAGGGATCCATTGATAGTGAACAGAGCTATTTGCAGGATGTAAAGTTTAAACGCACACAAACTCTGTGTAGGGTTTGGGATCTAAATAGAGTAGACAAGCTGGGAAAAAGGGAAGAACTGTGTATATTCTGCAGATGGCACTCTGCGATTAGTGAGAAAATCTTGAAGTGTTTTTTTCAGAATGAGTTTCAAAGGTCACCTTACTGAGATAGTCTTTTTTTAAATAGTGATCAAATAGTTCATTTGTTCATATAGAAATGGATGCTGAACTCAGAAAAATCTCCCTCTCCATGCCTAGGAGAGCATTATTGTAGGCCACACGCGGCAGATAATAGAACTGAGAATTAAAGACAAATCTTCTGAGAGGCCATTGCCTGGACTAGCATTACTTACTCTCCTTCCCTATTTTTAATTTATATTATTTTGTAATACCACATTTTAATAAATGATATTACAGTTCACCAACCTGACAAGACAGACAAAGCAAGCTGTATTTACATCAGCAGCAAATCTCTCTTCATCTCACAGTAACAGCCAAATGACTTCTTTTACCCTTCACTTAAAACACAAAGACAAAAATTCCTCTGGAGTTTGATGATGCAAAGATCAAGGCATTTCATCTACAAGATGCCATTTGAAGTAATTATTGCCTCTCAGTAATAACAGAATATTTCTTTTAGCATATTTAACATTTTTTGTGTAATCACTTTTCTGTAAAAATGTTAATTGTCACATTTCTCTAATATTTCCCCTATTGTGATTTTGTGGTATAAATCTAAAACACCCGCAAGTTGCTGCAGGGTTCTTTTTTTTTTTCTGTGCCTGGTTGTTTGATTTCAACATTTAGCCATTTAGTTTGTAGGCTACACAACTGTCATATGAAGTGATCTATCTGTAACATATTTTGTGATCTTCTGATGGAAAGCTTTATGCCTAGATATGTAACAATTCTCTTTTAAGCCATAAAATTAAAGAGGCATTAACCAGGGATCTGACAAGTGTCAAAAATCATTGAAGTTCAACAAAATGAAAGATGGCAGTGTTTTGTAACACTCTCAACTTTTTCCAATTGTGTTAGCCTCCATTTTCATTGCAGGATGTGCAATTTGCAGAAACTGAAACCGAGATCAATCCTTGGTGTAAAAAATAACCTTACCCACAGTATCAAAGGCATAAGGAAGTGGATTGAGTTAGCCTTCCATAAAGAGAGGAAGGGATGGGCTGAAACTGGAAAAAAAATCTCAGGTATCTTTTGGAGTTCTTCGATCTTTTTGTGAAAGCTCCTGTCATTGTAAATGTCTTTCTTGAATGGACAGATAGGGAATAAGAAACATCTTACCATAAGCTGTCAGTGAAAAACACTAACCTTTGTATTTCAGCTATCAACAGCTGCAGCTGTGATATATTCAAGTGATGCTGTTGTCTACATACTCACTCAGAGTTTGTGGTTTTCCTCCAGGCAGTCACCACCTATCAAGGCAGGTCATAAAAACAACCCAGCCCACTGACATGTGATAGTATTGTTTTGTAGGCTTTTTTCAAGATAAAGATTGTGCTATGTGTTAATTTGAACAGAGCACAGCTCCCCTTTTGTTTTTGCCATAATTAACTGTCAATAAGCCATTGTTATGAATTATGTAATCATTATTCAGCATGATCAATTATGAATATTATCATCAAATGTGTGGTAAAACAAATTATTTAAATAACTGGAGATAGGACAATGTGATAAATATGCTACATTTTTCAAAGAGTGGCTTAGTAGTCTGACTGGTTAACTAACTGGCAGTCATCTTTTGAGCAGGACATCTGTCAGCACTAGTAAAATATGAGTCAGTTTGACTCCTGTTCCAAATCTAGAATGGAAGACCAGTCTAAAGGGCATAGTAGTATGTTTCCTGAACAGCTACTTTTTTATTCTGTAGTCCAAAAATGCATTTTTCTCATTTAATGTCATGTACTGGTAAGACATAGTATATTACTGTCTCTAGTGACACACTATAGTTTGTATACTCAAAAGGATAACCAGTGTTTGGTGTTTAATGATTGCTTCGTGCCTTGCATAAATCTCGTAGATTAAGCATTTCTCCTTAATACACAGTACCTCAGAAAGGAAACTTAAGCTGGGATGCTGCATCTTGTCTTCAAATGTTAATGATCTTAACTTATCAGTTCCTGGCCTGACACTCTAGCATGCATAATGCAAAACTTGGTATAAGCTCATTTGTGGGTCCCTATAAAGAATGGAAATCAAGCTGGCTTCTTATGGCAAGTTCAGAGCAAACAGGCCTGCAACTGAATGCGATGCTGAGTCTGCAGGGGCGTCTGCTAAAACAGTAGGAGAAGATTTCAGGAAAGGCAGAGGCTGGGGCAGCTTAATGACACGAGTCTCCAGGGGGTGGCTAGGGGGGCAACTTGTGATACAGCCGCTGATAATGATTGCGAGTAAATATAAACATGATGATAAGGGGGAGAAAATGCTGACTGAAGAGGGAGCAGGGAGAGCATTTTATTTCTGGTGTGCAGTTGGTACTTATAAAATAAAAAGCAAATGGCCGACTAAACACTTCCTTAAGGCCTAGTTTCACTACTACAATGGGGTGTAGGTTATTTTAAGGCTGCCTAATGCACATGATGTAAAAATACAGAGAAGGCAAGACATTGGTTTTAAATCAAGGCATATTCCCTGGGGCTAACCTCATTTAAAAGCTCATCTTTACTGTGTTTCTACTTCAGTGCAGTTCATGCACATTATTTTTCCTGAAGGGAAAACCTGTATCCTCTTGGCTGTGAAGAAAAGCAATCTGAAAGAACTGGTTTGAGAGCTGAATATTAGGTGGTTGTATCAGGAACAACTGACAGACAACTTGACTGACCCTAAACTATTTGGCAGCTGAGTAGCTTCTGTGTGATTTCATGCATTAAAAGATTCCTCTGCTCATGACAAACATCATCTTTCTTTAGAATGAGCAGAACCTGAAGACATGCTAGGCAAGAGAAAAATGATTCATATGCAGAGATTAGGTGGACGTTGCCTCCTACCGAACTGTTCACCTCTCACAAAATGACTTCTGCATTGGTATGTAACCCCTTTCTTCCTGATAAAGACAACTGAACTTTGCCTACACACAAATCATGGGAAGAGGAGCATGGAGCAGTTTTAGCATGAGAAAAGGAAGAATAAGTGTAAGAAGATAAGCTTGGTAAAGGTCAGCTCATGTCGGCTCTCACTTTCACATAGAAACTGGCCAAATTAAGAGTTACATGAAACCTGTTTGGTAGGGTTTTGGTACCTTCCAAGAGTATAAATGGGAGCTGGTTACATCCTGGAGCTAACTTACTTGAAAGCTCACTTAGTCTTTGTCTGTAAAATGGTGCCCCAAGTTTGGCTGGCATTACATTGGCTGTGGGAGTCTGGGACTTGTTTCTCACCCTGCTATTAGAAACATCCCAGATTTGATAACTGAATTTGGAGACTAGATCCTCCCCATGAGGGAAAGGTGAAATGGTGTTTGACTGAATTCTTGTTGAGAAGGTTATGTTAGTGATATTTTACTGCACTGTGTTATTAATGATAGTATGGCAATTAGAGTCTTTGTTTTTTGTTATTTCAAATCTATGTAAAGTATTTGCAAGGTTATTTGTACCTGTAATTAGCATTTCCTGAATTCTGAGTCCTAACTGCAGAGGGACATTTATGTTTCTTTAAGAACATTTTGTTTCCCTGGTCTTGCTGCTATGATTTATCTGAGAATAGCAGAGATGCCCTCAATTCCCACACTTGGTAAACTGAATAGAATTCATCTAAAGTATGATTCAAAATTACAGATGATTAAGATAGCAGGAGTATACAATGACTTTTCAGATACCTGGTATGAAAAAACTGATCTTATAAAATAGAGTGACTCTATCTATCCCATTATATAGTAAACAGCTTTAAAGTGAAAGGTGGAACATACGCTTTAAGTTTTGCATATTGATTTTGTATTCTGTGTTTCCAGTTTGCAGTGTGACTGCACATAGGAATATAAAGTACAAGGAAACACTCTGGACTGCAGTTACATGCTTAGTATGCTACATCTTAAAGAAGTTAAGGGTATTTTTCCTCTTATTATTCTCTTCTACAATGTGATTGCTCTAATCATCAGGAGCCTGCTTCTAATTTCCAGGCACAGTTTATTCATGTCTAGCTTACACCCTTTGTGCTTGTGCCAACCATATCTTTTAGATTAAATAGTTTCAAAACTCAGTGCACAAGCAGGAATTAGAAATGAGGCTTGCATTTCCTGTATGTGAGTGGTCCTAGACGAAGTCATGCCTTTTTAATAGTGGTGGACAGTATTCACCTTGTGTTGAGTACCCGCCAGCTCTAGTCTCATCTTTTAAGACCTGTTCAAGTCACCTCATCCTAGCTGTTGCGCAGGGACATATTTCACCCACCTTTACTAATGAATCACATTAGCCGATACATTTCCCCCCTACACACTCATTTCTTCAACTCAAATTGTGTAAGTAATTGCGCTTTGAATACTTTAAATGAATGAAAAGTGGTATAATGATGCTGTGCTCTCAAGAAATCCTCCTGTTTTCTCCCTATCAGGACTGCAGAGGGGAGTTCTTGGTCCCTGCAACAGCATAGAGCCATTTCGGATAAGCAGGGGATCAGCCAGTGCCATCCCCAGGACAGGAGAGAGGCAGGGGAACCCAGCAGCTCCAGGCAAACCCATGTCCTCCTCCTTCTGACTGCCAGTCCGCGCCTTGCCATCCTATCCCCAAAACTGTCATCTTGGGAGCCTTCCTAGGCCTGTCTGTATCCTGGGAAAGGAGCAAACGCTTCCCTGCTGCGGCCGCCTCAAGCTTGAGACGGAGAGAGAGAGCAAGGTATGAACATGTGCTGAAGATGATTAACTGGTTATTAATCATTCTGTGAGGGAAAGGGAAGGGGAGGGAAATATCGAATCTGTTAAAAGCTTGGAGTTCAGGGGAAGCTGAAAGCTCTCTTGTTTCCAGCAGCTGGTGAAAACAACTGCAGCCAAAATCTCATTTCCTAGCTGTGACAGCTGGGACGCACAACACACATGCATGCACACACAGAGCGAGGGTCCCTAAAATCCATGATCTAATCTTGAAAACAAATCTTATGACTGTGGACCAGTCCCATATGTTGTGCGTATATGTTTGGGGGAGAGGAAGGAGAGAGGGGAAAAGAGAGATGACCTCACGAGTGCTGAACTTTTGAGGAAGGTACAGCTATAATGCAAGACCATATGACTGAGGGAATTTTTCTAAACATCACTTATTTACGTATTGCTTCCCCTCTATCTTCCTCTTCCTATAAAAAATCAGTCTGGCCACATGAAACAAAACACAAAAATTCCAGGAATAAAGTTCATATTCTGAGGAGAAGTCATTAGTCTCATTATTATATATGCTATGAAGAGGTAAGGTCTTGTGTGGAACGGAAGTGGACAGAGAGATAAGGTATTTCGGAGGAAAACCATATGGTTGGCATAGAAAGCTGATTTACCTCATGTTGCACTGCCTCTTTTATATCCTGTATCTTAGATCTTAGCGCATAATTTGCACATTACTCATTTTTATGCGGTTAAGGTTGGCTAAAAGAACATATACTTTTATCTCCTATAAATAATGTTGCCTCTGTAATGATGCTAGGACCTGCTTTGTTTGTCACCTATAAACAGGAAAGAACCAGAAAGAATACAGTGCCTAAGCCACGTTTTTAAAACCATGCTTTAAAATAGTGTGTTATCATCCTCTAGGAAAATTGTGCGTAAATGAAAGCACCGATAACACTAGTTCCAGGAGTCTATCTCTTAGGATGGCCAGCCAAGAAAATAGGTTGGATGGTGCTTTTGGCTGGATTCAGAGGGTGAGGTGATTGGGGAGCAATCATGGAGACCATAGGTACTGGCAGATCCCACAAGAATCAAAGTTGATCTTTGGCATAAGTAGATGCACCTCCTTTGGTTTTAAATCCTATTCTGAAGGCCAAGAGAATTACCCTTCCTCTGAAGCTGAGGATGACACTGGTCTCTGGTGACCAGATACTGGATGAACACAGCTATGACTCTGATCTAGCATCAGCCAATGATCCTTGTGTTCCTAGCAAAGCCCATGGCACTGGCAATCTGGCCTCATCACTGCACTTTACTTTCTCATCATTTGTCTTGCTGCAGCTTCCACTTCAGGCCCTGCTGTGGCAGAACTGCACAGCGCCAGTTCACACCGGAGATGCCAAATAGGGGCAAGTGATGTTACTAGAGAGCACAGGCCCCGCGCTTTCTCATCAGCTTGCACCACAGCTAGCTTCCTCATCCCTTCTCGGTGGAAAAACCAGGAAGATCTACCAGGATTGCTCCTGGGTACCTTCAGAGGTTTAACCAGCTCCTCTGACCGTATAATCCTTCCTAACCCCATTTTTCTCCCCTAAAGCTCCAGTTCAATATTGTCACTTCATTGGCAGCAGGGCTGAGGTGGGCCCCCGGCCCGCAGCAGCTCGTGTCCGTGCTCCGGGGGGCACCGCGCCGCGCCGCGCTCGCTCCGCAGTTAGCGAGGAGCGGGCAGCCACGTGCGGTTTTGCTTCGCGAGCCCCGACCTCCCCGGAGCGCCCGGGGCGGAGCGGAGCGGCGCGGCGCGGCCCACCCG
>NW_020447253.1:994277-1101557 GCF_003343035.1 Apteryx rowi
GCGTCTTTTCTTCTACTTATTTTTTCCTTCTTCTTTTTTCCTTCTTCTTTTTTCCTTCTTCTTTTTCTTCCTCTTTTTTCTTGTTTTTCCTTCTTTTTTTTCTTCTTTTCTTTTTCTTCTTTTTTTCCCCCTCTTTTTTCCCCTCCCTCCCTCCCCCCCCCTCCCCGAATACACAGCAGCGGACCCGGGGTGTAGCGCAGTGAAAGGACCCTTTCACTTCCCCCTGTGCGAGCGCATTGTGGGCAGCATGAGCAGCCGCCTCGGCTGGGGCAGAAGGACTTGAAGTAACTCGCTGGGGGAGGGGGCGGGGACAAAACACTCAGGTTGATGTGCCTGCTGCAGGGTGAATCGTGCTTAGATCTTCTCTCATTTCAGTGGATTTATTTAACTTAAGCTACTAAGCCTAGTGTTTCTCATGAGTGCTGTTTTGCACTTGTGACCTGGGGATGTGTCGTCGTTACACTCAACATTGTTTTCTCAAGCGCAAGCAAAGGCAAAGCATGCTGAATAACAGCCTCCTTCCACCAGGAAGCAGCAGCTTCTAACTCTGTTGGTTGCTTAGATGCGTGCTGCAAAACTTTTTACCAGGTCTTGATGGAGGGTCTTTTGCTGTTAGGTGAACAGTTAGCTGTTACAGTTAGCACCTCTAGTCACTAAATCTGAAAAAAATCCTATTTCTTCTACTGTTTTTTTGTGTAGTACGTCTGTACATCACATTTCTCACTTTGGTGGAGAAGTCACCAAGTTTAATTTTTGGATTTGTGCCTTCAAATTTGGATTGCAAGTAATTTAGGGAGGGAATTTCAAGTTCCTTTCTGATGTTGTTTTTACTGGAACTACAGAGCTACTGCTGAGAAATGTTGTTTGCAAAACCTCTAGTGCCAGCTGTGATTTCTTTAAGACAATCTGAGGGATTTTAAAGGCTGCTTTGACATGATGCTCCTGATTATTATTTTTCATGAGGCTTAGTGGGTTTTTGCGACTATTATTCTTAAGCTTCACCTTCTGATTTTTATACCGTTCTGTTTGGCAAACATATTTCTTTTCCTTTTATTGATTATCAGTAATGTAAGATGGCTAGTATTGTGTATCAGTTTAAGTGCAAGTCCTCTACAACTGCATTTGTGGAAATATCTCTTAACATATTGTTAATTCTAAAGCAGTTTTACTAACATGTAGCAAGGATTAAAACCAATTTTTTAATGTATGCATAGATGAAGATTTTTTGTGTTTATAAACAAGTTGATCAGTGCACCAAAGAACTCAGGAAGGGGTTCCTGTTCCCTGGTGGTGAATGCATGTTCACTTGCCGTGTGTGATGTGCAAAAGGAAACAAAACCACGGCTTCAGTGAGTGGCCCTTTGGGGGAGAGTGCTCGTCCAGCTGCCCCTGGTAGCACATCGGGTGCCCGCATGTGGCACGAATGGTCGCGCCGTGGCACGGCTTCTCTCTCCTCCCAGAGGTGCTGCTCCCAGTCCTGCCACGAGGACCCTTTCCAGCCCCCTGAGGCTCTGCATCACTGCGGTTTGCTCATGGTGGATGTGTCTTGATCAGCACCTTATTTACTTGCATGCATGTATACACAGAAATCCTTAGGTTGGGTACAAATAATTTGAAAGTAGCCAAAAAAAAAGCTATGTAATGCTGACTTCTTTCTTCCTCCTTATATGACACCTTGGTGTTCAGCTAGTGTTGTACTTTTGGTAAAGCAAATCTTTATACATACTTGAAGAGTTAAATGCATCATACATATGAATGTATTGAATACTAGTAAATCCCTCCTTTTTTGATACAAGTTTGCTAACTGCCTCTCCTTCCTTCTTCCTTCCTGCTCTGCTTGTCTTTTAACACCAAGACCATGTTGGTATTACACCACATGAAATGCGGTTCCTTGAATGACGTTTGGTGTGAGGGATTTGTTTATAGGTGATAGCACAAACAGGCAACAGCCAAGATTGCTCTCCTTTTTTTTGTGCTTAAATAGAGTAATGGTAGAAGTAAAGAAAGCCTTCTTTCCCCCAACTCTGTTTCATGGTAGATGGGCTGTGCGGTTGAGAAGTACTCAAGGCCTTCACTGTCTTGTGAAAAGGAAGGGATGTCCTTAGGTTTGGACCTGACTGCTGCCCCGGCTGTTAGCAGTAAGCAAGCGGAGGGTGAGAGGGGACTGCGCCTGCTGCCGACTACTGAACTCTCCCTGACATATTGCATTGATTTATGAGCGTGGCTGCAAGGGAAGTGTAGATAGGCTGGAGGGAAGAGGAAGCACACGTACATTAGCACTGGAAGGGCATAAGTTCTAAGGGGGGATTGAAAGGACTAAACTAGGGTGGTCAAGTTACCGTTAAAGCATGATTATGCGTGTGTGTGAAAGTGAGGGTACAGCAGTATATGTGTTTGGGAATAAAAGCAAGATCAAGAAAGGAGAAACTAGTCAATGGCCTAGTCATGGCTGGGATAGCTTCAGGATGAAAATTGTTATTGATTTCTTTCATCTTTTCTTCTATGTTTAAGTCTTAATTTATCAGGAACCATTTCTGCATCAATGCCTATGGAATAGACTCAGCAGGGAAGTGATAGAAACTGGTCAAAACATGAAGGAATATTATTGAGGATCATCACTGGCAAAATTTAATGACATTGTGACCTTTCAAAGCTACATTGATAAATATTCTGAATATTAGCGGCAAGAGTTGATGATTAATCTGCCACTCGTCTGGAAGATTCCTGCCAGAGAGTAAGGAGAGAAATTGAATTTGAATCAACTTCCTCTGCAACCCAGGGGCAGGGGAGCTGGTTAGTACGAATGCTGATTACTTCCCTTTTTCGGTGTTAGAAGCAGCCTTCTTAATCAGCACATGGTTGTTGGGCAGCAGAGCTGATAACGGAGAGGTTAGCTGGACAGCAGAAAGTTGACCATCTTTCAGTACGAAAAAAGGAATGAAATGCCATGTATTTTTTGCACCACAGTTTTGAAAAACGAAACTCAAATATCCTGCTTGTCTCAACAGGTTGTTGCAGAGAACAAAACAAAGTGAAACAGATGAAACACTATGCAGAGAAAGTAAAGGCGGAGAGTGGTGACTTGAGTTTGCATGGTTGGTACCCCCCAGCACAGTACAGATAAAATGAAAAACAGAAAGCATTCATCTGACTAACTGCTTTCTCTGCTCTTCCAGAGCAGGGTAGAAACAGTTGTTTTGCTTCTTTATATCTCAGTCTAATATTGTCTTTTCAGCACGTCTAAGGCAGCCCTCTGGACAGATCAGTAATCTTAATTTCCTCTTCCTCCTGAACTGTTCTTTGTTCATTTCTGTTTATTACTGTCTGTCGGGGCTGTCTCTTGAGGGTTGTAGTGGATAATTCAGAGCCTGGGTGAAGCAGTAGTAGGCATGGACTGCTTTCTTCTCTGTCAGAGCTGTAATTTTGTTCCTCTAAGCCAGCCTCTGTTAGCTAGGCAGTGGAATTGGAATTTTTCTCTTGGTGCCTGTTTTCATTTTTCATAACATGCATGTGGATATATCTTGTTTGATAGAACCCCTGCCATCAGGAATAGCACTAAATGAGTCAATAAACAGTCTGCCTGTTTTGCCCAGGCTCTTTAGCTCAGATGCAGCTAAAAAGATGGTGCTCCATAAAACTGTGTTGAGCTCTCTCTGTTGTAATATTGCTTCTCCTCGTACTGTCTCCCGTCTGAGAACAAACAGCTGCCTTTTACTGCAGAGCAAGAGTTTTCTAAACAAGCACAAGCCAGATCACTTTAGAGGAAAACTTTGCTTTTTTTTTTCCTCAACTGACTGAAAAAAGACATTAAGAAACAGAAGAGGGTATAGAGATGGGGAATCCATTCGATCACAGGGGCAGCTTCTCAGACCACCATCTCCGCTTTAATGTCAGCTGTAAGGTATGTTGGGGAGAGAACATGAACTGAACTGATGCTTTCTTTGTCTCTTCACAGTGTAGAAAGACACTTACTTTGCCTTTATTTTTGCCATTTGTGGGACATGTGGAATGCATTAAAATTATGCTTCTGTTGTTTGCTCTTCCTTCTCTCCCCTCAAGAAGCCATAAAATACCATGCAAGTTGAGTTGCATCTTCTCTGATTTGGCTGCAGGGCTTACTGGTAAATGAGGTGTGGATTCGGCTCTTAGAAGCTGACCTCACCCTGATGGACAGGGATCAAACAGCCTAGAAAATCCCATCCCATTTCAGCTGAATAGTTCCTCTGATGCAACAGTCTTTTTCTCTGATTGCAGAGTTTTGCTAGTTCTTTATTTGCCTTTTATTTGTGGCTGTTCTACAGCTTCTTTTTCCATTGGGATGATTTAAAATACAGATAAATAATGACATAACTGAAGAAATCCATTTTAAATAATGATTGAGTATCTTGGGGATAATGACACTAGCATAAGGAGATTGCTTCATTATTAATGCAATTTGGAAACTAAATAGTAGTCAAAGGGAAATTACATTAAATTTTTGACATACTGTCCATTGTGTGAATGTTGAAATTCTTAGGCTAATCTAACTTTTGCCCCGAATTCTGCATTTCTGTGGGGAGAACTTTGTGATATAGTGAAGGTCTCAAAGGATGTTTAAATACTAGGGTATTTCAAGGATAGTAAATGTGAATTTGGCCTTTGGGTTCGTCTCAGGCGGTTTGGGTGATAATTCTGTTCAGTGCCCTCTCTCTGAATGCACATTTCACCTAGCAACTGCTCTGGGAAGATGCGCTTGGGTGTTGAGCTGCAGCGTCACTTTGAAAGGTGATCAAATAGTGGAGGGATACAAGCCACGAGAAAACAAAATAACCCTACAGTTAAATCCCTGGGTGGCTTTCCACGGAGAACAGTGCTGCCTGGGAGGGCTCCGTTTACAGTCTTCTGGAAAAGCACGGAGGCCTCCACGTGCTGTGTTACACGACCCTGGTCTTTACCCTGATGGCTCTGTGCCTATCTGATTACAGAGTGCCTTGTGCTGGACGAAGGAAAACAGAGAGCCTTGACCAAATATTTTCTCTGAATATTAAACCATCGCTGTGCCTCATGGGCAGCTTATGGCCTCTGGCGTTGTCTGAAGTGACAGGGAGTTAAGGCTGATCCCAGGAAGGAAAAAAAGTACGTGTGGGGGCTATTTAGAATTGGAGCTCATGGGCTGATAAAACCTGGGCACTGCTGGGTTAACTGCAGCGGGAAGCAGAATTGGGTTGGAGCGCTGGTGTTGCGCTTTTCATGAAATGCTGGTGCAACATGGGCAGCATGATGACGAGTGCTCCCATGCCGTGCTGCGGAGTGGGGCCGCGGCGGTGGGTCACTATCTAGCTGAGCTGCGTGCGGTCCCGCGTGCCACGTCGGAGCTGGTGAATGCTTCCTGTGGTGGAGAACAGGCTGCCAGGCACTGCGGGGACACAGCTGCCTGTTATATCTGGAGCTTTTTGATGACTAAAAGTAAAAAGTTAAAAATGATTTAGAGGATCCGAGTGTGAACCTTTGCTCTCAAAAGGCAGCAGCTGTTTGCCCAGATACTGCAGTGGCAAAGGGACTGTTGGGATAAGGACCCACAGCTGGCATAGGGAGGTTTATAACCAGCCTAGTGTCTCCGGTGCTCACCTTGCCTTCTGGCTGCTTGTTTTGGGCAGAGCAGGTGGGAGGCATGTATTACTTAGCGGAAGCTCTGTGTCTTTGGAAGTCACACTGCCTTCCTAAAGCCCAACTCCTTATCTTAAAACCTTTCCAGGAGTGTTGCTTTTTCCAAGCTTGCAAATTTGTGGCCATTTGCTATATCAAAGGCTGTCCAGACAAACAGTAGTCTGTGTCCAGGAAACAAACATGAATTCTTGACTTTCCAGTTGGGGAGGAATTTTTTTTTAATGTTAGTATTTGTTTAATGTTTAGTTTCTTTACACCTCACAGCCAGTCAAGTTGGCCAGGGCACTCTAGCAATAGGGACTATATTGTTTTATGGGCTCCTGCCTTCTTAGTGGTTATTGTTTGGTGACTTGCTTTTGGTGATGCGATTTCGAGAGGCTGGTAAAAGGGGGTTGCATGTTTTCAGTTACATCAGTTACTTGATAAAAGTAAACCACAAGGTTTATTACAACCTTTTTTCACCAAGCCCAGCCTGGCAGTGCCTGTCTGTACAGTGCAACAACATATCCAGCCCAAAAGCCCTGCTGTGATAGCAGCCAGGAAGGGTAAAATTTGTTCTGCTTCGTAGGCTGTGTCTTTGTTTTCTCTGATATTTGGAGCAAATCTAACAACAGGGATTATGAAATATGTTGATAGTCTTTCCATAAGACCTCTTCATGATGGAGAGTGGTACAAAGATGACTTAAAAAGAAAAAAGCATAAAATACTTTTTACAGTAGGGGATAGAATGATATCTGAATGAGCTTTTTGTTATACAGCATTAGGGAAAGTGTGTCTGAAAAGTGATCCTTATGGAGGTTTCAGTTTCTGAAGGAACATGCACTTTGTTTCCATGCAGAGTGGCCTCTTTCCCTTATCCCAAGAACTCTGGCGGGGTTCTGAAAATTACCCTCATAGATACTTAAAATTTACCCTCTAGAACGTTTGTTTAATCTTCTTTTATGTGCGTTCTTTTGTTTGTTTGTTGTTTTTTCCTAGTGCTAGAATTCAGCAAGAAGCCCCTCTGAGACATAAGATGTGGTGCAGTGACTCTTACCCAGAGTTGCAGAGACTTTGGGAAGGAAACGTCATGCTGGTCTCAGCCAGGGGCTGAGTCGGGTGCAGCAGTTGCACAGGCAGTTCCAGCAGAGGTCCAGGGTCACTGGTGTCGTAATACCATCGTCTGCTGCTTTGCAGTTTTTCACACACTGACCTTTCCCACCCTTCCATCCCTCTGGCTTTCAGTGTCACCATAACTCTCCTGAAAATCCTCTCAAAGAAGTAAAACAAGAAGCAAAGGTAGTACAGAGCTATCATAGCATTTATTACAGCCTGGTGGAGAGAAATGTTTTTGCTGGACACTCCCTTTAATTGGGTCTCAGGATCGTAGCCAAATTTGTTCTTAAAATTGTTGTGTGGGTGGGCTGCAGAAGTGCCTCTTCCCTTGGCCTCCTTGGCACCCAGCCTGAGGATGAACTCTCTCCGTCATCCCACAGGCGGGGAGCTGTGCAGCCAAGGATCTCTTGGCCACCAAGACCGGGGTAACCCACCAGACTTGCACACACCCGATTTCCCAGTGCTGTGACATGGCTTGTTCTGGATCTACAGTTTGCTCTTGAGGCGAGCAGACATGCAATCCTCCCTAAGGTTTCTTAGACACAAGTTGCAGTAGGTTCCATGCAAAACGTTGGTCTAGCCAACAATAGCAAAGGCACTGTTACAATTTCTCTGACTGATCTTGAACATCTTTTGGATGCTGTTCTGTTATGGGTTCATATCCCTTCCGTACAGGTTCTTTATGCATTTTCCATTTACCGCTCAGAGAAGGAACGAGCTGTGCACCAGTATTTGGTTAGCGAGGCTACTGTAGAAAAGGGCGCCCTGCAACCCCCCCCCCCCCCGGGTGCAAGGTAGAAGTGTCACTCCAGTCTGCTCTCTGAAGGAAAGGCTGTCCGTTCCTGCTCACAGGATCGCATGTTGGACTGCGGGTCTTGGATGTATGCAGACGTCTCCCTGGAGTCCCATCTGAGAGAATATTCAAGACACCTCCGTCGTCAGCATTTCCTGTGGGTGAGCTGCGGGCAGCACCCTGCTGAGCCTGCTGAGCTGTCTCGCCCTCACTGTCTGGCTTTACTTGGCAGACAAGGAGTTCAGCTCTTTTTTGGATTGCAGCCCTCTGTGTCAAGGCTGCCAGCCTGCTGCCAGCGCCTCTCTGCTTGCTGGCCAATCTGCCCGTGGTTCCAGCAGGCACAGGGGTGGGGGGGGACCCTTCTTCTGTAACCTGTTAGGCCTGTTGTCAGGTGACCCTAAACGGCCTCATCGGGTAGTCAGAGCCTCGCCCCCGGTGCTCTGCGGGCTGTTTACAAGCCTACCTGGCACATGCAGTTTTCCTAGTTTGGCCGTTTTCTTGGCTCCTTCTGTCGGATTGGGCATAGCAGCCATGTGGGCTAGTTAGTGGGTGTCGTTACTCAATGTGTGTTGCTGGTGTGTGGCTACATGCACTTGGGAGACTCCTAATCTATGCCCAGTGAATGAATCTGGAAAAAAGTGAACCTCCTGAGTGCTGGCACAGGGTGAAACAGGTAAATTGGATCAAAGGTATTCTTTCAGAAAGGCATCCCCACCGCTGCCACATGCACTGCTCACTCCGCTTGTGTGCCTTCTCCCATTCCCGCTGTGTTTGTAATCGAAGCAGATACAACTCTTTGGAACAGTGATTGTTGTAATACAGTGCCTAGTACAATATTTTATTAAATGTATATGTTTGTTCACATTATTAGCTTCATACCTGAAGGACTTACATACTTAAAGACTCACCTGCTTTCTTCAACTACATCAATTGATTTTACCCTCTCTAAAAACCTTATGTTGCCTATTCTCTTGCTTTGGTGTATGTTGGCTTTTGGGCATTAACACAATAGCCATAAGTAGTAGTATCTGTGATTCTAGACAGGTCCTTTCTTTTCCGTACATTTCCAGCACATGATTGGAACCATCGGTCTCAAAATCAGAACTTAGTAAATACTTTTTTTGATGCATAAGTAGACATGCAATCCAGTCTCACGCCAGTGGCTCTGCTGGCACTGCAGTTTTGCTAGCAGTAAAGCACAGTACAATGTGTTTTGTCATTTAACTGGCTCTGAATGCAGAGAGTAGATATGCTGAGCAAGAAAATCTAGGTTTTGTACACATGGGAATTAGTAAAAGCAATCAAACTCTCCATGTATCTATTTGCTCACTAGCCAAATAAAAGTATACGTTACTTACAGTAGACTTTCGGGACTATTAGAATTGTAAGCCATTTTTGAGACTATAGAGAATGCTCTCTAGAAATCTAAATAGTAGTAACAGTGGTGTTTTCCAAACTGCCGGCCAAGGGGATATGTCAGAGGATTTGTATAACCTGTAGTTTCCAGAAGGTTTAAGGTGTTTATTGAAATGACTACTGTCCCTTGAGCAGTTTTAGAGGTTGTGAGTTATGGGTGTGTCACTTTGACTATATTACTAGTTAGCGCAATCGCAGAGTTTGATTACACCATATAGGGACTACTTGTTTGCCAATACAGTAAACCAGGCAAATGTATTTAAAGAAGCAACTCACTAGAATTAGTTGTACTATCAAGACTGGTTTGAGTGGAGTTCTCACTAGACAGAAGGTAAAATGGCAACATTTTCAGTTTTGCAAGTAGTTTGGTTATGTATGTTTAAAGAAAAAAAACAGATTTTTAGAATGTGTGGTTTATGTAGTGCTTATCCTGTAGAGTTTAGTGAAATGAACTAAGACAATTTCAGCTTGAGAGTGAAGAACTAAACATTATTCTTATAATAATCTTGATTAAGCACTTACCTCCTAATGGAGTGTAAGTATAACTTTTGCTTGCGAATAGTGTTTGCTATTCAGAGCTTGAAGACCTACTGTCTCTTTCTTCTTTTCACCAAAAGAAGAATCTGAATAGGACTTCTCACGTGAAGTTTTCTGGCATGGGACAAACACCTCCGGTTCCCAGCAGGTGTGCTGAGTTTTGCTTGCTGCTGCTTGGCAAAGACGCCAGCCTCCAGAGCCACAGGTACTGACGCAGTAACTGGAAAGGGCTCAGCAGTAACATGTTCTTGCTGCAGCCAGGAAGCTGGCGGAGGAGGGATAGCACAGATGCCCACTGGCAGAGGAAAGCAAGGGAGCATTACATCTATCAATTAAGCTGGTTTGCAAGAAGTCTTGTTTTCAGTCTCATTCCGTTCTGGATCGTGCAGCTGGAGGGTATTGAGACCTGAATCCTGATTTGAGGATGGAAGCAAGGTTGAGTATCATCAGCCTTTTGAACCACATAGGCTCATTCAGGTTTTTTCATCCAAAGATCTACACAGACACCTGCTAGGCCTCACGACGCCACTGTGAAGGAGGTTGTTATTTCAGCTTTAGAGCTGAGGAAATGAGGACACAGAGGTATGACTCAGGGTCATATTGCAAAGCATTGTCTGATCTGGCATGAGATTTAGAACAGCTATTCCATGCTCCTGTTCCACACTTGATGCATTTGATCATGCTTTTCTCTTGCACATTGAACTTTTTAAATTCTTTTGTGCCATTTTCTGAACTTCTAATATCATTCTTTCTTTTTGTGCTCTGTTTGGTGTTCACACAACTGGTAGTTGACTGACAACAAGTTAGTGTGAAATACCACTGTTGTTCAGAAGGGGAGCAGGATTCCTCTGTTTTCTCAACAAGCTTGCTCTTTTAACTTATCAACTATTTAAAAAACAGCAATTGACTTTGAAGTTTATTAACATGTCCTTTTGTCTGTGTGTTCAGAAACTGGTTAGGTTTCAAAACTTTTTCCTGAGAAGCACAAATTCCAATGTTGTTTTCTGTTGCTTGGGAGAATGTTTTCATTATAAACTGCAGGAAATGAGCATGCAATAGTTAAATTATTCAGCAGCCTAAAAGTACTGGGAGAAGAGCTCTAGAATTGATAAGGCTGAACACTCTTTTAAACTACTTATTTATTTTACCTTTCTTTATAAATTATGCTTGAATAGCAGGCCTGTACTTGCAGTTAGTTCTCTTTGGCAGTGGCCTGATAAAATTCCTGGGCTCTTGTTATTGTCACAGTTGTGCTGGGTTACAAGAGCTGAACATTATATGCTGCTGCAGGCCTTCCTGGCAAGAGGTTTTGAGGTGACCAGAAACTGGCATAAAGTACAGTGAGATATACAAAAAAGCAGATTGAGAAATGTGGTAGAGGGAAGAAGAAAAACAGAAATGCAACTGTTAAGTGGGACAGTGATCTAAAAGCTTAAATGTATTAATTTCTCCCATTAAAATATAGGTCTGCCATTCCATCTCCTGTTTTCAAAGAGCGTGTGGGAAAAAAATGTTCCTTTTTGTTTGATTTTAATGGAACATGCATTTCCACAAGTCTGAGTGCTCTGTCATTTAACACAGGTTAAATACATATTTCATTAAATGGTCTTTGTCAGAGTGATAAAGGGAGATGGCAAGCTTTAATGCAGGTGGAATGTAGTTTATAAACTTTGCTGTAGTAGAAAGATCTATCCTGAATGAGCCATTTGTCTAGGGAACAGTTGTCCTTCTGGAGCCTGGGACACAGGATAGGACAGAAAGACTTCAGTGGACCTCAAGAGTGTTTCTTTCTTCCTCAATAAAAACAGAATTTTCTTCACTCCTGTGTCATAGGTACAGAGGATTTGCTATTTTCTAAAGTATTTCAGTAAATCGTATGTCTGTCAGTCATGAATTGATATTGAAGCAGGTTCCTAATGAGATCTTAATCACAAACCTTTGTTTAATTGGTTCCTGATCTAATTGGGATATGCTCCGATTACAAGACTGGCATGTTTAGAATGCTTGATGGAGGGTGCTCAAGGCAGGGAGAATCAGGGATGGCCAGTGCATTGGAGCAGCCAGAAATTAGAGTAAAGACAGGCAAAAAAGAGCCTAGGGTCTGTGAGTACTTCACAGTACTGGTGAGAGGATCAGCTCATTTGTGAGTGGTTTCTGACTCTGCACCACAGCGTTTGCCTCTTGCTGTACTGCTGGCAGATGAAATGTCCTCAGAGGGTTCGTTTCCTTTGCCAGTACTTGTATGCCTCATAATTTACTGTGGTTATAGATCTTTCTAATGTGATCTGTTTTCCTCTATTGAAAATGTTGATTAGGGAGGAAATATAGTGAACTAATTGTTCTAAGTAACACTTGAGCCACATAAATATTTCAGGGGATTTCAGTAGCCTTGAAAGGCTCAAAGTTGGACATGAACAAACTTACCCATAATCATGGTTGATATTTTGCAGTGTGAGAGGAGGTTGAAGAAGGAAAAACTTTTCAAAAGTGCAAAAAGATTTACATATGTATAATAACTTTCCTTATAATGGTATGACATTATGTAAGTCCAGTTGCCTTGTAGATGAGTCCTAAGTTGCTTAGATGGTTTAAAAAATATTACTTATGTTTGGTTATAAATATTTTCTGTGGAAATGAACTGAATCCAGGAATAAATTCACCTGGAATGTTGTCAACATGGAAGTAATAGCAGGGATGGAGCTTCAGACTTGTAAAAGCACTGAAAGAAGAGCTAAGTTATACAACAGCCACTGCTCAAGAGCAAGTGCTGGGAGGGACAGCTTGTTCCCTTTTCAGCCATGTATTGAACTTCATCTGGGAGCTAGATTAACACACTATAATTGAACTCTGTTTAGCAAGAATAGGATGAGATGTATTAAACATTGCTTCTGGTATTGAAGAACAAGGTTCCCTGCCTTGGTTAATGGAGGCTTGATGAGGATGCAGAGATCTGCAGTGTGCCTTTCCCCAAACATTGAATAGCTACTACCTGGTTTCTGGCCCACACAGAACCAGCTAACTTGTCAGCAAGCTGAATCTTTAGAAATATTTGATAGTAGTGGGCTTTATTGTCTAAGAAAGAGTAACAGCAACCATTCAGGTATCAAAAATCAAGGGATGATTTAAAAATCCTGAGATTATTTAAAAAAAAAAGTCATACAGTTGTTTTTGTATTCAGAAATCTAAAGGGAAAAAAACAACAAATAGAAGCTTGTAGCTCTTCTCTCTCTCTTCCATTTATGTCACTTATGGTGGAAAATTGAGGCTTGATTTATGAATAAGCCTGTGCCCTTCCCCATGTGCTCCTCTGAGCTAGTGCCTCTGTTTCCTTTCATCCCTTGCATATTACCTCCTTCCCTTTCCTTTTCTTACCATATTTACTATGCTCTGTCTTCTGATCTCTCTATCCTTTCTTAATGTCCTTGTAAAAGGAGCTACTTCTCGCAGTCCAATAAAAGGGGATGTTTTTTCACATGACAATTAAGCTGGGGTGCTCCTTGCCACAGGATACAGTGGGTGCTAAAAGGTTGTGTGAGCTCAGGAAGGGACTGGAAAAATTGTAGAACATTATGAAATACCACTATGCCATCTTTAGCTTAAGCTTATTGTTTAAGCTGCAGATGCAGGAAAGATGTTGAGGTAAGTACCACTATGTGCTCACTTTGTACTTAACTCTGACCTAGGTAACCACATCTGGCCAGCAGAATCAGATTGGGTGAAGTCATCCTGATGTTCCCCCATTTCACTGCAGATGTCCCTTTTCTTTCTTCACTTTTTGGTCTCCCTTCACATTTCCCTGTCCCTTTATTACAGCCTGTCTGGGACATGTAAAGACTAACGTCTATCTAGGGAAACCAGTCCTTCCTATTAGAAATGACATGTTGTGTACTCAGCTCCAGGAAAAGAGCTGGCAGAGCCGAGCTTTGGGAGTTGGCATATGTGCTTCTGATGCTAGCTCTGTCATTGCTCGTGTAATTGGCAGCGATTTAGCAAGCAGCTGGGAAGTGCTGAGAGGCAGCGTCACCATGCTGCTGCAGAAACCATCAGATTTGTAAACTGTGGCAGAAAGTAGTTGGCAGGCTGAATACAAGGCAAGGCAGGACACCGGGCATCACACACAAGGCTTATGCTGGCTCAACATCATGATCTTGTGATCTTGCTAATGCAGTAGTGATGCTTCATGATCTGCCTCTAACTGTGCCGTCTCGGACAGGTTTCGGTCTGTTCCATTAGCTGCCCCAGCAGTGTGCGGATGGGGCGTAACAGCTCATCCTCACTGTGGTGACTCCCAGAAAGGACTGGCAGGTCCCACCATGTTTGGTGAGAGGTTGCTGTGTTCTGCCCTGGTACAGTCAGACTCCAGCATTTGCAAGTGCTAATGGGCCGTTCTTGCTCTCAGACTTACTTCAAGGATAGTGCTCTGTAACTTGTGTATAGGAAGGATTTGCACAAGCAAAGAAATGAAGCTGTTTACAGAAACTTTAGACTAGTTCTGGGCTCAGATGCCTTTTCAAGTGAGGTTACGTCTCCACAGTACAATGCAGCATGGTGCTGGAGATCCCACGCTCACCCCACTCCCATGTGCACAATACAGGCTCACGCTGTGCAGGTGGTAGCTCAGGTCCAGAGAGCTGCTCGCTCCCTCTGGTACCTTCCTGCCTTAGCTTTAATAACGCTAAGGGCCTGCTGTTTGCAGCGCTGCAGCCTTTTCCCCCGGCTGCTAAAGCAGTGTTTCCCGGAGCCTCAGTGGCAGCAATCTTCCCTTACCATTGTCACGCTGTTCTTGTATTGTTGTTCTTGCAGCCCGGCCCCTGCAACCCTGGTAGTGTGGGTATGGCGGGTTCTCGTGGGATGCGGCTCCCACTGCCGTGAGAATCGCCTCTCTTGCCCCCGGCCCAGCCTTTTGGCTTGTAGATTTTGTCTTGTATTAGAGATAACCAAGGCAAAATGCTCACTACTGTAGCTAACAGTCATTTAAATACTTGATAAATATTGTCCCATAATATACGTACAGAGACACTTAAAAACAAATTGGTGGGCAGCACTTGCACCTAATTGGCATGCACCAATCAGCACTAATAGCATCGTAAATGGGAACAACCAGTAGGGTGTTTGAGCAGGTCCCAAGGACAAGTGTGCAGTACCAGGGGAAAAGCATGGCCAAAATCATCTTCGTCCCTGCCACCAAGCTGCACTGGAGAGAGCTCTCAGAGGAGGATGCTCCTCCAGGACCTGTCATTGCTCTTCCAAGTTAGCCACTGGGGAGAGTGTTCCTTTTTCCCCTCTCCCTCTATTTCAACTGTTCTTTAAACAAAAAGATCAGTGCGAAGTTGAACGTAGGTCATTCTTACCTCAGTTTGTTTAGTTTATTCCTGCTTTTTAAAGAAATATTAAGTGATATTCAGACCAATTTTTGAGAGTAGATTGAAGTTTTGGACTGAAATTTCAGGTCTGTGTAAGTGGTAGCTTAGGAGACAGTGTAGATGGAGGTCTGCTGGTCTCAGGACAGCTCTGTTCCATTCTTGCCCCAGCTACTGCTCTCCAGCATCGTCCTGAGGAAGTTCCTTACTGCTGAAGGCTTTTTTTCCCTGCTTGTAAAATACGGACAGATGAAGGAGCAAAACTATGAAACGCAGCCTTCTGTTAAAGCATCTTTTGAGAAGATGTAGGATGAAATATGGTCTTTTTCATACTGTTGTGCACTCTCCCTTTAGGCAAAGTCTAGTGAATTTATTGCCGAAGCCAGCTGACACGCCAGTTCTGTGCTATGGCTTCCTTTATTTGTTTAAAAGCACAGCGCAGAATGCCCTGGTTTGTCCTCTTTCAAGGTTGCTTTCAAACACAGTAGGCTAAAGGAGCACGAGGTTAGCCACTGTGCTGGGGAGAGGTTTCGCTGTTGGAACTACTCGGGGTTATCTGTTGCCGTTTAAATTTAACCCTGTCCAGACCTCAGTCCAAATTAATTTCCATGCATAGACAAGCACTAGGAATTTTCATTGTTTTATCCTGCCTGCCTTATAATTAGGCTTTCAACAGGACATGGGGACAGTTGGGCAATGTCCTGATCTCCATTAACTGCAGAATCATTACAGTAGTGGGCTGAGAGGCAGCAGTCACTCTTCTGCGTCTGTTTAAGAGCATAATGTTTGTACCATAATCCTTTGTGTTGACACAAATGTGTGTTGCAACTACTCTGAGTTTCAGTGTTAATTGAAATACCAGTACTAATTATTGAAAGTTACTCATATGCAAACCAGCTGAAAGGGGAAGCTTTCTGAACCGTTTCATAATTCTGTGTGTTTTGCAAGTACTTGGCCGTGACGTGGGATTAGCACTCTGATGCTCTGTGGCAGTGGGACCCTCGCGTGTGCTGACAATCTGAGTGCCGGAAGGTGCTTCGGAGGGTAATTGCAGGGTGGAAGAGTACTCTGGCCTGGTGCTTAGGGTGAGCTGGTGCTCAGCTGCCTCAGGGAGAGGTGCGGGGGACTGGCCGGTTCTTCAGAAGATCGGGGGCACTGCTGGGAGCAGAGCAAGGTAATGGGGGGCGAATAGAGGGTCCATGTACCTCCACTCCTTCATCAGATTAGGGGAAGGGACATAGTGCTTGGGGAAAGGCACGCTGGAATAGATTCAGTCTAGGATTGCAGTGTGCCATCTAGCCATGTTTTTCTCTTGCTGAGAAGAGCTTGTAAACATTAGCAGAGGAGCAGGCAAAGCTCAGAGGGGTTTGTCTACAAGACTTTCTTAGAGAAGAGTAGGAATGTAGCTGTTTAGTTTACATTTGGAAACCAGGACATTTAAAAATTAGTTAAAAAAAACATTGCTGACATTTCTAAATCCAGGGAAGGCTCCCAAGAAAGCGAACAAATTATCAAGTTTCCAAGTTCCTCTTACAGGTTGAAATGGAAGAGCAAACTTGCAAGACTGAGTTGAGAATGGTTGCGGGTGCTGTAGAGACTCTTACGCTCTCCCTAGGAGGCAAGGCCTGGCTTTCTAGGCGTGCACACGTGCAGTGCTGCATGGTTTCATAGACCATCGTGTTACCCTCTGAAAGCAGCCCCTCCAGACAGTGCTGTTTCCAAGCGAAGAAGGCTAGAAAGAGCTTTTCCTACAGGCTGAAACACTGAAGTGCACACAAGGACCTTTGCAACTGATGATCTCTGTGCTAGCTGGAGATGTTCTTGTGTCTTCTGTGTGAAAAGTAAACCATTTATAGACTGAGAGATTTCCTGGAGTCTGTCACCATGCTATATCCGTTTTGGCTTTTTTCCAGGTATTTCCTTTAATCAAAAGTGCAACTAGATTTCCTTAGAAGTGTGTTGTGGTGCTGGTAAGGATGAATAACTTCAGAAAAACTGCTATTTTAAGTGTATTTTTAGAGGTATGGAATAGTCTTAGAGAAGAACAATGAAATGATTGTATATGTAGAAATGATGGTGTCATTTACATACTTCTCCCTTTTAATTATTTCTATAGATTTTGGTAGTACTTCGCTAAGAATTTCAGAAATTTCACCTGCTGCATCTGTTGACATCTGTGCTCTGTAGGTCACCTGTTAGAGACCTCAAAATGTCCTTTGTGTGTGCACATTGGCCATTTGTTCTGAAAAAACTATGGCAAGCACATATTTTTTCCTTTGAAGTGTCAAATTAGTCCGTAACTTCTGTGATTAGGTGTATGTTATTTATATTTTAGTTTGATGCCTTCCTGCAGTCATATAAAAAAATACCCTCTGTGGTGGTGGAAGATAAACAACGCATGCTGAGGTACAGGCAGAATTAAGGCTCACCACCTTGCATAATGTTACATTCATTGTGTAAATAGCAGAAGGTAAATATTTTGCTGGCTCAAGTAGAAGAGGCATTGTTTTAATGTCCCTCATCCCTGTCACAGCTGGGATTCACTTTGCTGGACTTTTTGTAGATACAGGATGCTGCTGCAAAGTCCTCGCTGTCTTTGCGAGGGGAAACAAGATGTAAGCAGAGCGATCAGGGTGAGGTACTGTGTTAGCTGTCTATTCTGGGTTCGTGTTGTGAAGAGGGGAAAGTGGTGGTTGAATTGGGGAGACAGAGGAAAATTAATAGAAACTGTGTGGAAGAGGGTGGGCTGATAAGAGATGTGTGAAAATGAGTTTGTTCAGCTAATCATGAAGAGGGGAAATAGTTCATGGATGCTGAAGAAGTGCCTGTAGAGAGCTGTGGGCTTTTAAAACTGGTTTGGTTTTCAGTTAAAAAATAAATCATCTTTGCCCTCTCTTTTTGTATAGTAATTGGCAAGCCTTTTGCATGCATGGCCTTAATATCTGGGATCATACCAGTGTGAGTTAAGTCTTACAGTGCTCTTGCGAAGCAGGGGAAAATCACTAACTTCCTTTACAAAACAGATTCTGTGATTTGGTCGAGGTAATATTCTGCGATTGCCTTCAAGACAAATAGATAATCTAGACTGCCTGGATGGGAGCTGTGTGTCGTGACCAAGAGCCTAACCTTTTTTCTTCTTGACTTAGGTGAAATAATGCATCATCTGTAACATGTTGGTAATTGCAATTACTGACATATTCAGGTACCTGCGAAGAACGTTGCAGATACCTAGTGCTGCTCGGAGGAGAGGTATTCATAGAGCAAGTCGAGTTTGGGAAGGGGCTTAGGTAACGTGCAGTGCCTCAAATGGCAGGACAGGATCCAAGAGGTCCTTCCATCTTGGAGCTGTGTGCTTAGGTGAGCTGCTAACGCTCAGAAATATGTTTCCTACATATGTAACTTAAAGTTCGCTGGCTCCAAGTGCAGCTGCATGCTGATTTCACAGCATTCCTGGAGCCTGCAGGTGATGGCTAGGTCGAGTTTGTGCGAGACAGCAATCTCTACAGGACACGTAGTCCCTGCTGAGTTTGTTAGTCTGGAGGATGGCTCTTGCTTTACCGAGGAGTCAGTTCAGATCCCAGGATAACATTAGAAAAGTGTCTTTAAATGACCAAGCATTTGCATTTGGAAGGCAAATTTTGATGTATGACTGAGGAATGCTAGGCAGGCTCAGGATGCCGGGGTTTGATTTTAATGTTTGCTGCAGACTTCCTGTGTAAACATTGTCTAGCCTCTGAATTTCTTCAGTGCTGTGTGTAATAATGGGGAAAGTATTTCTGTTATTTCAAGAATTCGATCAATGGAAATTACTTAACCAGTGTTTAAACAATGTTGTGATAATGGCCAGATTAGAACAAACAAACAGAAAAACAGACAGACCCCACATTTTTCTTCCAAAAGGATCAGATAAAGTGATGTCTGCGATGAACAAACTGAACCGAGATTTACAGGCGGTGTGAACTGTTGTCAGTCCTACTGTATTCAGTGTAAACTTTGAAACTTAACACACTTGCGGTAATTCAGTATCTACTCCTTGTCATTGCATCCAATTTTACAATTGTCGGAGAAGCCCATGAGGCAGATGGATGCGTTTGGTGTATTACTGCATGCGCAGACACACAAACTTGCCAGTAAAGACATTTTCTGAGCCATAGTCTAGCCACAGACTTCCTATTGCTGCTGTTGTGTCTCCTTCCCCTTTGCGTGTTACATCCGCTTGCTGTGGCAGGTGTGAAGCCAGAAACATTCATGGATGCCTCCAGCTGCATGGTTTTAGGTATCAGCTCTCAGCAAGCTAGTGATGCTCTGCTCATGACTGGGACTTCTGTAATAGAAGTAATGAGAGTCAAGGGCATTCATCTACTTTGGTCGCAGGCAGAGAACAAAGAGGATATTTGTATAGTAAAATTGTGCTGAATGTTCTCCATCACAATTTATTTTATGTTTATAGAGCAGTGGGCACAAAAATAACATTAATTGATGCAATAACACAAGTTAGCACACTTCTAAAGCCACTTAGCCTTCTTTGTTTGTAAATATTTTTGTGGTTCATCTGTCCTGCCTCTCCTGCCTCTCCACCTTTGATTTAGAAAAGGGAAGAACAGTGCTTTGTGGTTTGCTTGAATATACTACAGTGGATAGATGAAGAGTTCAGCATTTTGCTTGTCCCCTGACAAGCAGATTTATATTTAAATTAGGAGAGAAACCATGTGATTCTGTGAAAGCTGCATTTTCACTAGTGCAAAGGCCCAGATTGTGCTGCCTCATTAATCAGAAAGAGATTTTAATTCATTTTATTTTTCCTGTGACTTATTAGTTACAGTCCTGCCATATCAAATATACATTCAATGAAAGCAAGGAGCCTAAAGCGCAGAGTTCTTTCAAAATCCAAGGACACTTCCTCAGCACAAGCCTGCACAGCAGATCTCTTTAGGGGGAGTTTGGAAAATCCTATCCCTTTGGTGTTATCATCTCAGTCTCTGCTGAAAATTGTGCCCACTGCACTGGGCATGACATTGGCTAGTGAGTCTAAAATACCATTCATATTTGAACAGTTTAAAGCAATTTTTCGTTTCCACCTGTGAGCTGTTGCTCTTGAGAATGCAGTGTAAAAAGTTCATGCTGACACTCAAGGGAACATGACTATCCACTTCTCTGCCTTCTCAACACCCTGAACAATTAAATACAAAAGATTTTGTTCCCCAGTGACTTCATTCTTAAGAGGCATTTTTAATTTTAGTCTTTAATTTCATGAAGACATAATGGTAATTTGTCATTGACAAGATGAATGCATCTCTCAAATGTCATGTAAAGGATCCACTCCATAATTCATGGGCTGGGGAATGTGGGAGTCTAAAGGAGGGTGCAAAATGAATGTGAGAGATTTAAGTTTAATGAGACTGTTGGTGTTAAAGCCAGCTCTTCTTGCCTTCTGAATGTTTTCTTGGCCCTGATCTCCACACCTTTTGCTTTCTAACTTATCCACTTATGGATATAATATTTCATATATAACATATATATAGTTTTTTAAAATAAAAGTGTGGTGGGACTTATTTTTTTCATATATTCCCCTTCCAGTGTGGAAAGGGACTTGTGCAGTAATACCAGAGCAGTGCTGCTTTATTTCTCTTCTGTCTATCATTGCTGCACCTGTGAACTATGCATTCGTGTATGTGGAAGTGCTGCAGTTTCTTATCAGTCATTCTCTGTTAACAGATTCTTTGGAAGTTTTGATTGTTTGTGATTAGGGACATATTGCTGCGCGAATGTTGAGCAATGAGACCTTTTCCCTTTTCTATTGGAAGAAATGAGTAAGATCAAAGCTGAGGAGGGCTGCTGGGAGTCTGAATTCAAATGCGGAGTATTGCTTCCTAGGTGCTGGCAGATTGTGACAAAGGCTCAGACCTACAAAAGCGTATCCATGTTTCTTCTAGATCTCTGTGCAGTTTGAAGGTGTCATCTACTAGTAGTCAGTTCTGCCTCCACAGCTCTGCTGGTTAGCATACTTTCCCTTCCCTGCCAGTGTAAATTAACTGTCTGACTTTGCCTGAAGTGAATTAAGGAGCACTCATATGATTTTCTTCTTCCAGTAAAGCTGTAGGTGTTATAACCTCTTAACAGAAGTGTGATAATAACTGAGCAGCGGCAGCAGTGAATGCAGTTAGCATACTTGATTGTATGGTGAAACTAACCTCCAGCGATGAAGATGTATCCTTTATTTCAGCATTTCTTCTTGTAGTGTTTCCCAGTGCAGGGGTCTCCTCTGTCGGTGTGCTGCCAATGGCCCAGTCCAGCGCCTGCTGGGAGGTGCATGGGGCATGTGGATGCCTGAATTCAGAGCTGAGTGTTCCCCTTTGGGAGCCGTTGCCTAAGAGTGAGGCAGCAATAAACACATAAGATGCCCCACGTTAGTTGTGAAGTAATATGCTTTCAGTGGAGCTTCCTAGTACAGCTCACAGGAGCTATGAAGAGAGTTAAAAAATGAACTCGTGGACACAGAGCGGTAGCTTCTGGTGAACTGTGTCTGCATGCACGGCTGCCGGAAATGAGTCATGCTTTTACAAAATCATAAGCTGAAAAACGTGTGCCTTTTATATGCAGTTTTCCATCTTGGGCTAAATCAGATCTTCTCCTCTCTCTAGGTTTTTCTCAGGTGTCAGGAATGTCTTCTGAGCCCACTTCATCTGCTTCTGAGCAGTCCCCCTGTTCTCTACCCTCACCAAGTTCTCTCCATCTGCCAGAAAGCCGCAGGACAAGAGATCGCTCCCCATCTCCCATGAGAGGGTACCTCATCCCTAGTCCTCTTCCTACCCGGCGGACCAGGACTTTTTCAGCGTGAGTATTAGGAAAACTGAATTTCACAGACATAGCCAAACTGTTGCCTTCTGGGCAGAAGGACTGGCCCATCACAGAGCTAAAGGGGGTCAGACAGTTTATCATATCTGGAAGGTGCTTCAGTGTTTTACTGTTATCTCTTCCCCAGTAAATTTTGATCACATTAGACTTTTAGTCCCAGTTGCCTTTAGTTTTTACATGACCTGTTTGCATAAGGGGTGTTCAAAGTCTTTTCCACTCTTTAAGACTGGAGTTTTATAGGGAGGGGAAAACACACTGAGATTTTTTCAAATGGAGTTTCCTCTTTTCTGAGGCGGTGCTTCACCTCAGACAATGACCTGTGGCTCTCTGGACCTGTTCTTTTTGGTGTTTCTTCATCAGCACTGTTGTCGTCTTTGACATGGCCTCTCTTCTTGCCACCCCGTAAGGATTGGACTAGAACTTGCTTACCGGAGTTTTTAGTTCTTTTACTCCTGATACTTGTGCTACCATAGGCCAGATCACATTTCAGGGATAATCCATGACCCTGTTACTTCTCAGAGGATTTTTTTTTCTTCCTAATCACCTTTAATATCCCTATCTTAAGATTTCTGACTTTGCTCAAATAGATCTCTAAAATAATGTATTGGTTTTCAAGGTATAACCTGGATCTCTCTGATTCTGTTAAAGTATGTGAAATTTTCATATAAAACAAGCATGAGATTTGCTGCCGTTTTTAATTATTTGAGGTAGTGATCCTATAGCAGAGCCTTCTTTTCCTGGTCTTTCTCTGTGGCCCAGTGGTGCAGTGCAGGCTGTTGAGGATTTCCCCCACCCAAAGGGAATTCCTTTGTAGTGCAGCAATTCTTTCCCTCTTGGAGCGCAGAGGATGTTATTACCTGGTTCTGTCAATGCAAAAAWCTCCCAGTGCCTGGGACAGGTCGCCCCAGTGAGGTGCTGACCTGTAGAAAGCAATGTGGATCTTTCCATGAACCTCCTCAGTGGCCTCTGAATCAGGGTCTAAGGGTATAGCATAAAGCTCTAGTCAGTCCTTTGCACTTTTCTGACACGATCTTGCAAATACTTCTGTGGAAGAGAGGTCTGGCAGCACTGAGTGAAACACTGCGGAAGTAAGACCTCGAACCTGCAGCTAGCCTATTTTAAGTGCTGCTTAATTTGGTTGGCATATTTGTTTCTTTTGTCTTCTTTCAATATTATCGAGCTCTTTTCTTCAAAAGTTATCCATACATATTTGAGGCTTCATTAATTTGATGCTATTTATATTTGTACTTTCTGTACAAAATGAGATGAAAAAGAACAGAAGTAGCAGAAAATTTTGTATGTTGTCAGGTACAAAAGATCACAAATGCTCTAAACTTTGTAATGGAAGTATATTGCTAAAAAGAGCATAATTGACTTGATAATTGGGGCTGACCTTGAAAACCAGTTCCGGGCTAACTTGCCTCACTGTTATGTTAATAATGAACTCTGTAATTCTTCTCAGCTATTAATTCTAGTCTGGCTCTTACAAAACTAAAATATTTGGTTTTTGGCTCCCACAGTTCTTTAATCACTGATAATTAGTGTAGAAATCTTGTTGTATTTGCTAACCCTGAAAATTAAAAGCGCTCTAAATTTTTTTTGTGCTCTCTTTAAACAAAATGAGCTCTAAGTCAGTTCTGGCCCCAGTTTTATGGAAGAGATGAATGTGCCAGGCAGTGGCTTATTATTCAGTGGGATTGTTTAATTTTAGTTCACTGCAAATATGGGGTCTAGTCCCCCACTGTGCTTTATCTTCTTGAAAGATGCAGTTGAACTTTAATGGCTTATTTAGGGCAGTGAGTGCTTTTCTGTGTATCGAACACACCCTGGTGGGGTCAGGTGCACTGATAGCTTCATAGAGCTAAAAATGAAGCGATTTAATGGAGATTCTTCTCTCGTTCTTTTTTTCTCCCTTTCAACAGTATATTTTTTTAACATTTGTATGACTTCAGGAGCAGAGCTCTTTCTGATTTTTTTTGATGACTTTACCAGAGTTTAACATTATGAAAATGATGTCAAAATTGCCATGATGCATATAACCAAGTGGCAACATAATCACTTACTGAAGGTTTGGTTTGAAGAGTCGTAATAAAATCCTCTTCTAACACAGAAGCAACCTACTTACTCATGGGATGAGAAGGTCCTGATCTAGTAACTCCTCTGTGTAAACCTCATAAGCTGTTTAAAACAGTGTGCTTCATTCATAAAGGTATTAAGAGAGTTTGGATCCCTAGAGAATCAACTCAGCATATTTGATGGGGGAAAAGGATTTAATCACACAACTTTCATAATGGGTCATAGTTCATGTAAGTCACTTTTCTTGAAGGCAGTAAATCATCCTAAGGATTTGTCTTCAAAGCAGTCTCATTTTAAACTACAGGTCCCATGACAATGGAGAAGGGGATCAGCCTCTAAGCTAAAATGGATGTTATCCATACCAGTTAGACCTTGTTGCCTACTGGAGTCATTGGGAGATGTGATACTGACTTCACTGGGTTGTAGTCTGGCAGGGATAGCAGTTAGATATGTACATATATGTGAATATGCGATAGATGTGTGTGTATGTATATATATATATATATATTTATACACTGCATTCTCTCAATACTATGCACACACACATTATTAAATTTATGAAAGTGCATATTTGGTGCTCCTGAATTCCTAGCATATATAAAGTCCTTTAAAATTTAGGTGTAGTGTCTACTAGAAAATTTGGCAGGATAATCGTGGCAGATGGATTTGAGATGGCAACTGATGGATTGTAGTGCTAGCAAAACATCTTAATCGTCTTTTTCTCGCTTAAAAAAGGCTACGGACAAAATGTGTGCAGTGTGTGGCACTAAATATTAAATAATTGTTACAGGGGAATATACTCACTGGGAACTGAGTGAGTATTGGACTGTTGTACTCTTTTTCCTGGCATTCCCTGGCTCATGTAGGTGGAAGTTCTCACATCAGTGCCCAACAATGAACTTCTGCTTTGTGTGCACTCTCTTTTGCAGAACCGTGAGAGCTTCTGAGGGTCCCATCTATAAAGGAGTCTGTAAATGCTTCTGTCGCTCCAAAGGCCATGGCTTCATTACCCCCGCAGACGGAGGGCCGGACATCTTTGTACACATTTCTGAGTAAGTCATCTAGGTTGGAAAGGAAAGCTGTAACTTCAGTTTGCCTTAATAACTGAATGATTTTGTCATATCAGGTAGGAGAATGGTTTGTACTGTGCCACCCTTATCTTGGCACAGAGGAGTTACGCAGATGTTACCGGCAGACATAGATTATGCTGTTCTTTTTCTGTATTACTACAAATTTGTTGAGTTAAAAACTAGTAGATCGTCCTGTTGGATATCTTACAATAAAACGTAGAGTTTCACCCAGGCCCAGAAACTTGTATTTAACAAAAGCAAATCATTCAGGCAGTATCCAGTTTTAATTAAAAGACTTGAACACTGAACATTCACTACTTTTACCTTGCACAACTTATACCACTATTAAACTAAAGGTTAATTACCTTTACTGTTAAGAAAAGTCAGGCTTTATTACTTCCTTGAAGTTGTCTAGTTTCAGTTTGCATCAGTTTGTTGTCATTAGGCTTTCTCTGTTAAAAGGTTCGTTAGTACCTGACACTTTCTCCCTTCAACATACAGAGATCTGTCACCTCTGAATCTACCTTTTGATAAACTAAACAGATTGAGTTTTTCAAGTGCCTCACTGAGAATTTTTTTCCCTCAGTCTTAAACAATTTTTCCAGTCTCTTTTTCCAAGTGTGTTGCAGTATTTTAATATTAAAAAGCACAGCAGTACACTTTCTTTCAGTATATAGAGATAAAATCTCCTTCATATTCCTGCTCTGTTTCTCCTTCTGTACATCGCATAATCACATTAGCCCTTCTCGTCCCATGTCTTTTGCTGAGTTGCTTATCTGCTCTGACCTCTGTATCCTTTGCAGTGTCAGTGTACTGGTGTAGTCCCAGATGCAGTCTGTCATCCTCTGGCAGCAGTGTTTGCATTCCTTGTTCTGAGATATATGACTTCATACTTGGTTGCATTACAGCACGTTTTACTTGAATAGGCCTGGCTTGGCGAGGGGTGCAGGTCGCTCTCAATGACTGCACTGTCTGCATTATTTATTGCTCTGCCAAGCTGCAAAGTTTTACAGACAATTTTATATTTGTTTCCAGATTGATGAGGTGTTGACCACCAGGAATCCTGGAACTGACTTCTGTAGACCTCTGTTAAGATTGCTCAATGTTTATCCTAGAGTGACCTCTTTAGATCTATCACTTGATCAGTTTTTAGTCCATTTATTTTATACAGTTTTGAAGCTGTATAATCCTAATTTGGTTTTGGAGTGTTAATCAGTGGTAAGTCAACAAAAGCCTTACCAAAGTTATTCATGTTGCCCTAATTACTCATGTGTATAGCTTCCTCCAGTAATTCTGACAATTTATACGTTGACTGACATTAATTGTATTTTACTTCTTTGTTAATTGAATCTCTCATCTTTTTTTTCCCTTGCAAGTGCTTTCAGAGCAACTAGCCAGTTGGTACCTGACTTCTCTCTCCTTGCTCTTTGAGAAGTAGCACATTGGCCTTCTTCCAGTCTTCTAAAATGTTACTCCATGATGAACATTGGCAAGCCAAAGCTTTTTAGGACTCCTAGGGGCATTTGGGTGGAGTGGTCTGATTTAAATGTTCAACACTAAGAAAAGTTATTTAATATCCTCTTTTTCTTTTGTCTAATACAAATATACAGTCTCTGTTTCTGGAATAACTTTAAATAACATTTCTGTATCACAATTTAAAAATTTTACTGTGAAAATCTAATCTGGCTTGTACCATTACTGATCAGCAAAGGTTTAGTTAAAACTGCCCTCTTACAGAAACTTGACTTCTCAGCCTCCTAAAGAACTGTCTATTTTCAATACTATTTTTCCCCTCTACATTTTCCTTTTCAATTAGTTTATCTAAAAATTTTCTTCAGTTTTATGAAATTAACACTTTTAAACCCCTAGAAATATCTTCTTTCTTTTTCTTTTTTTGGTTGGACTGCCCTCTGTTTGTTTATACAAAATGCAAACTAATCTTTTAGGCATTCACCAGTTTCTGTCCAATGACTCAATACGTCTTTCTCCCCCCTAAAAGGGCCCGAACCGCGGTACTTCATGCTGAGTACGCTAACTGCTTTGATTGCTCCTCTCCCCTCCATGTTTTCAAGAACATGTATGGTGGTAGAAGTTTATGGGGTAACCACAGTTTCATCACATTTATTTTGCTAACACATGATAAGTTGTGTGTTTACTTTCACCCGTGCTCAGCCATGCCAGGCTTGCAGACCTGGCCTGTTCTCCTGCACATGCCCATCACTAGCTGGAGTGTTTTACCACCCTGGGACTGCGCCCTGACGCAGCCCCCTGACCCTGGCAGTGATTCCTCGTTGGTTCAGATCCTGCTGGACCTGAAGCCGCCATTTGACGCTTCAGTAGTGCCTACGCAACTGAGACTGCAGCTTCAGGGAGCAGGGTGCTGCATGCGCTCTGCCGCTTTGTAGGGGCCTGTCCCTGCCCTGGAAAGCTGGAATAGGCAAAGGATGCAAGGGGGAACAGAGCCGCTCACAGGGAGAGGATGGCATGCTCCAGCCCGCAGAGCAGGCCAGGCGCAAACCCAGGCTGAGCTCCTGCTTCCCAAGTCTGTTTGGTGTCCTGTCCATTGGGCCATGCTGCCTCTCTTCATTTTTAATGATTCCATTTCAATCTAAGGCTCCCACAACTGGGAATCCAACCGTCTCAGTGTATTGTGCTGTATGGGGTGGAGTGCGCTGTGCTTTCTCTGCAGTAGGGCTGCTCTCGGTTAGGTAGAGCAGCCCTCTTAAATTTACCACAGAAAAGATTGGAGGGAACCTCTTCTGCTCCATCCCCTGCGGGTGGTGGGATCAGCAGTGCCTGCGTCATTCCTGGCAGATGTTTTACCCAACAAGTTCTCGTGATGGAGAGCCACTGCCTGCCTAGGCAGTCTCTTCCCACGATTGACAGTCCTTGCTCTTAGAAAGTCTTTTCTGATGTTTAGCCTACATTTCCCTTGCTTTCACTTAAGCCCTTCACTACTACTCTTTCCATCTCCATAGCAGAAAAATGATACCTTTCCTCTTTATAGCCTATCATTTATATGTTTGAAGACCATTTTCCTTGCTCTTTCAGAAATATTTTAACAAGTTGAGCTCATGAATTTGTAGGAGTGAAGGATGTGCTTTAGTAAGACAATTATTTTAGGCTCAATTCTGCTCCTTTTGAAGTCAACAGGATTTTTTTCTATTGAACTAGGACTGGGCCATTATTTTAAATGCTTCCTGTGTAGGTACATTTGCAGAGCTTAAATTAAAAAATAGATGATGTTTCTGCCTCAACCTGTTAGTAAGAAGTGCTGTTATTAAAGTACTGAAGATTTCAGCACATTGTGTTCTTTAATTACTTTGAGTGTATTTGAAGTAGTTGGAAATAGCTTTTAGTCCTACAGAGTGATGATATCATTGTCTTAATTCTGATGCAAGGCAGCATTGAAAAGATGAATTAATCATATCTTACATTTCAGTTTATTTCTCTGTGAATTAGAAACTGATCTCTATTAATGGGAACTGCATATTACAGCAGCATCCTGTAACCAAATCATTGTGGCTCAGGAGGACTCTAATGACTCCGGTCTGCGTACGGTGATTTTTAAGATGTTGCCTATGTTTTTCATGAGATCCTTTTCTACATATTTGTTCAATTTCTTTACTCAGGTAAACCTGGATGTGAGAGCGAGCCATCAATGTGTTCAGTGGCTCTGTGCAGTACAGACCTCAACTTGCAAAATGAAAGGGGATTGTTTCAGCTGTATCAGTTCTTTCTGAAACCTAGAATTTCAGGAACTTAGATAAAACAGTATTCCAGTTTGGATTTTTGTAAGATAGTGGTGAATAAAGAGAGGAACAATCTAAACTCTGATGGCCAGTGAATGTTTTGAGCATCAGTGACCAGCCTGCTTATCTTGCAGATTAATATAGTTTTATACATAAAATTTTAATATAAAAAATTAACTTCTTTTCCCCTAAGCTTTGGGGAATGGTAAGGCTACATTTCAATGAAAATATTTTTCATAAATTCAGAAAATGGAATGTTTCTTTCATATATCTTACAAAAATAAATGGAAAGCTAATAACACTTAATATGGGGGTTTCATTTCCATAAGTAAGCATTAGTCTAAAAATAATGTGAAATATATGTGGCGTCTAAACGCTCCTGCACTTATCTGCAAAATTTTCAGTTTTAGCATCTGAACTAGAGTTTAAACCAAATGCAGTTCTTCTGTTGTGTGGACATGGCTTATGAACAGAATTTTCAGAAAAGTTGCATTATTAAGTTGGACTTGTCAGGTGTGGGTAAATACACAGTCTAAAAAACTTCTGTTTGAAATACAGATTAAGGGGCTCTCTGGAACACTTTTTGTCTGTGGTGCCTCGTTCGTTTTAACAAGCAGCTCTTAGGGCTACAGGGAAGAGTTGTTTCAGTTTGGTTTTGATGACATTTGGGTGGAATCAGTTTCTTGTTTCCCCTGTCCGGCTGATTAGATGCTAATGAGCAAAATTGTCCAGCCCGGCCAGAGCGGTCCGTGGAGGTTATCTGAAGCAGTGGCGCGGGCAGGTGGTGGTGCTTCTGTTCGTGAGGCGCCCTGGTGCCGTCTGCAGCAGTCGGAGGGGTGGTGGCAGCTCTGGTGACAGATCCCGCTGGCAGTGGCAGTTTCCTGGCATGCTTCATGGGAGGCTTCTTGGGACTCTGCGTAAAGCATCTGGGGCTGAAAACCTGCCACCACAACTGCAGCGCTGTCAGCGCTTCCCATGCACAGATTAAAGCTAGCTCCCACACCTCCGCCTGAGCTGCGCTTCGTAGCTGCAGGCTACAGGGTGGACAGACTTGGTCCAGTCTAGGGAGAAAACCGTCACTTCTCTGTAGCCAAGCCAAAGGCCTGATCCACAGGACGGCGGTTACTGCTCTTCTTGCTGCACTTGTGTGTGCAATGTTGAGTCCTGCTTTCTTGTGTTTATTGGAAGTATTTTTCTAGTTGGTACAAACAGTTGTACTAGGAAGATGTTATGGCTCACTGAGTGTTGTGAGACTTTAATGCTTTGCCCTTCTCCAGAACTGAAAATAAAATGTTCTTGCTAGTAGAGAATATAAAACCCCAGCTGGCAAGCATGGAGATGAAAGAGTCTCTGAGATTTTAATTCAAGCTGATGTGCTTGGGAAGCTGGAAGCACAGGAAAATGAATTTGCCTAAAGTAACATTTTAAAATTCTCTAATTACTTCATTAATAATGACATGTACTGTTAAGGCTTTCATTTCCGCCATCCTTTGTCCTGATCCACTGTCACAGAATTGATGGTGCTATTGTAGCATCGATGCTTAGAACAAACTTTGTCTCCTCCTCAATATCTCCGCTGCTGGTGTTTCATCGCTGGAATAGCAGTCAACTCTTAAAATACTAGGCATTTTGGCTGGTACTGAAATGGAACAGCTCCTGTGGCTTCAGTTTAATTCTTCATTCTCTGTCTGTTCTTCCTGTAAAAGTGTCATATTTCCTGGTAGCTGGTGGTCTCGGGATAGTGGGGACGAGAGGAAATGCTTGCAGTGCTGACTGTTCAGAGGTTCCTCAAACCTTGGTGCTGGGGAATGGTATATATTCTTACCCCTTCCAGAGGGGAACCCTCAGAGCATGGGTCGTGGGGTGAAGGAAAGGTTTGGGGGGGTCTGCAATGGTGGTGGTAGATTAGGATGTGCTTCTGAGCACTAGGTATGAATCCCTCTCCTCTGCTTTGCCAACGTATTTGGGAGTGAGCACACATAGAAGACTCCTTTACCCTCCAAGCCTTTGCATTGCAAACTGGGATTTGGCCTGAAGCCTGTCTACCTGCAAAGGCAAGACAAGGAGATAGTTCACCAGAGAGCAATGACCAAAAAAAAAAAAAAAAAGTCATTCATTTAAGAGATTTCTTTTGCAAAAGCAGCTGATTTCATGGAACAGAAAAAGCATGTGCAGTGCTTGTGGGTTTTCTGCAGTTTGCTTGTGCTTGGCTCTGAAGGGGAAAATGCTGCATTGCAGAGAGACTTTCAGACTGTCCTTCAGGCTGAAGTTTTCTGACCCCATATTTAACAGTGGTGTCGTAGAACTGGCACTATACATTTTTTTTCTCTGCTTTGACCCACAATACCTTTGGGTCCCTGGAGAGATCCCGAGTTTGCTGTAATTTCCTTGCACATTGTGTTGTGATCTCACGAGGGATTATGCTTATAATGTCTGTAATTTAGGACTAGTGAACGAGATAGAAGTGATCTCTGAGTGGGAGTCCCAGTGGGGTGCAGTCCCATCTGTTGCACTTGGGTTTCTGGCCGTGCTGGAGACTTGCTGTGAGCCAGCTCTTCCCGTAGGGAGGAACCTAGCTATGGCCGGGCCACTGTCCCACTTCATCAAGGAGACTGTCTGTCTGGACTCTTCATGTCCATAGAGAGAGCTTGTTTTCACACTCCTCTCTTTCCTCTGGTTTTCTGCCAGATCACTATGTTCAATACAAAGCACAGATGCAGACATCTCATCTTCCGGCTTTTCTGTGCTGCTGTTCTCCTAGTGGGGCATAACAACGTGGATTAGATATTAATACACGATTGGAAACAAACAGAGAGCTGAATCTGAGCTGAGGGAAAGAACCTTTCTGTCCTCTCCGCCTGGTTCTGTGAACAAGCAGCCAGACAGCTACTGCTGGCCTCAGCCTACTGCTTTGGGGCTGTTGGGAAGCCAAATCCGAGCTTTCTGATTTCCTTCAGAATACTTCAGGCATTGGATGACTTGTCTGCTTTGAGGCTGCACATTCCCCTTCCTGACATGCTCCTGTTCTGATGCACTGCTGTGTCTGTTGAAGTGTTTGAGATAATATCTGTGGAGGGAGGAGAGGTAGAAGAATATCAGATCTTATTTGGGAGGGGTTTAAATCATGGATAGTGTTTTCCGAAGGTTTTTTTTTCCCCCGCTTTCTCAGTTGGCTCAGAAAACTCGTATTTTGTATCAATGCATGCAGGAATGCCAGCTTGCTGAATTCATGATTGCCTTATAACAAAACCTCCCCAGAATCTACATCCCTGCATGCCATGAGAAGAGCTCGGATTTGCAGCATGCTATATGTTTTGTTTTTGTGATAGAACAGCAACTACAGTGATTTCTCAGGGAAGGTCTCTGGTACTCTCCACCTAAATGATTTAAACCATAACAGGTCACTGCCAAGATTTATACTCTATCTGCAGACCAGTCAGTGGGCAGTGCAGAATACTGTAGATGCCTGAGCATGAAGGTTCTTTGTGGTTAATGAGCACAGAACATAACTGCCCTTGATTTTGGTTTCCAGATGCGTAACAGTCAACATTAACATGACCGAATCCAAGTTGGATACTTGCAGAAACAAGAAGCTTCTGTTTCTCTAACTTATCCATTCATGCAAGAGGGGATTTTGCTCTGAAGTCCAGATCCTTGAAAAGTTTTGTCTCTTGTGCTCACTGGTGTCTTTCTCTTGGGGCACGGTGCACTGCTTTGGGTTGAATTAGCTACTGGAGAGTAAATGTGGAACCATAGCTATCCATGAACACAGAAGCAAAAAAGGTGACTAGAGATCTCACTGGAGGGCTGCACAAGAGGGAGATGTATCTGTGGCACTGGGAGGGAGGTGCAGCTTCCGTCCTAGATGAGGTGGCACGCAGTGAAGGTCTCTTGGAACAGGCCAGAGCCCTCAGAGACCAGGGCAATCATGTAGCAGAGACCTCGGATATTTATAGCTGGAGTTTCCTCAGTGTTTGGACCTCTTTTGCACTTGTCTTTCCCAGCTATTAATGTGAGTAGCCCCAACGCTGGTGAGTGAGAGGCAGCGGTGCTCTTGGTTTGCCTGCCAGCTGTCTCTGTAAGGTTTGGCTGATTATGAAACCAAAAATGTCTCCTTACCTCTCAGACTGCATGTGACATTTAGGATTAGTAACTCAGAATAGTTCATTCCTCTGTCATGCCCTGCTGTTTAAAAAAAAAAAAAAAAGAAAAAAAAAAAGGCAAGTGTCTTGGGAGGCATGTTGAAGTGTTAAATGAGTGTTTGGAAGTCCACAAGATAATATAGCTCATTGAACCCGGAGAAGCAGCTGCGCAGCGCAATCCGTTGTGGGCTTGTTGACCAGATAGGCTCTGAATTCACGAAAAACTCTCCTTCTAAAATGTTTCCATTTGACTTGATCTTTGTCCCAAGAGGCTTAACTAGAGCTTTGGAATATGAATAGCAGCTGTGAGAAGAAAGAACTAGAACATTCCTTATTTAGGTAATTTCCTAATAACCTCCCAGTTCCCTAAAAATAGTGCAGGATAAAATGCTCCACTGTACCGAATTGGCACTGAGCTGGGAAATGGGAGCTGCTGCATAATCTAAAGCAAGTTCTATTGTGTCTCGCTGTGACACTGACATCAGGAAAACATTTCCTATTTTTAGTTTAATTTGTTGAAATGTCTTGAAGTTCTTAGATGCATAGATATCCATTACATTGAATGGGATTATGCATACTAATCTCTTAAACAGCAGTGAAAATCTCCACCTTCATTTTTAGATCAACATTTAATGTATACTTAGATGATCTAAATGATATAATTATCTGTGATCTTAATGATCTAAAAATATTTAATTAGTATATAATGTCAGAAAAGATTTCCATGTTTAACTTCCTCTACCAAATGATGCAGGTAACCTGTACTGTATATAATGTGACTGTTGCAGAGTGAACCCCTTCTGAGATCCCTGCTTACCTTCTCTGATCTCTTACAGGTCATTTGCCTCCTAGTGCTTAAGGTAGTTTCTTCCTCCTGGAGGATCTTCCTACAGCTTGTGCAGGGCTCCATCACCCAGTGCCGTATCTTACCCCTCCTCAGCAGCAGCTTCAGCACCTTCCAAGTGTCATTATATTCTTCTGTCTTGGCACCACCAAAAATACTGTGCAAGCTGGGTGTTCCTGCTTCTAAACATCATTTACTGATAGCAGTGCTGGAACAAATGTGTATCTATCCAGTGTCGCTGTTTCCAGAACCAACAGAAGCAGCTGCTGTTTGGTGGGCAAACACTGTGATAAGAACATTGTTCACAAGCAAGTTTAATCAGGCTGCAAACTAAGACCTTTGTCCGCTTGTTCTTCATAAACACTGAAGGCAATGAGTTAATAATCTCATATTTGGTAGGCACCAAGAGTGGTAGTCAGAAAGCTGCACGAAAGAAAAGAATATTGGGTCTGTGGGAGACAAGTCTGAATGCTGACCACAGGGTATGAAATTAGAGATATTTGTGTGTCCAGAACCTTTTCTCACAGCTGTTTAAAGAATAGTCCTGGTTTTGCTCAGTTAAGTTCATGTCAACAAGCAGGAAAGAAGTAAGACAAACTAGGGGATAAGAGAAGAAGCCTTGCTGGGGATGAACGAAGCTTTATCACAAGCTTCAGTCTCTTGCAGTGTCAGTTTGTATAAGGTGAGAAAACAAGAAGGGATACAATCCCATCAGCATAATGCTCAGTCCTGAAATAAGTGCTTTCTGGTGGAGAAAAATACACCTTTTGTGTTGTGCAGATTTTAGGGCTAATTTGACCTTTTTGGCAGAAGGAACAGGAGTAATTAACCTGGTAATTCAAACTTAAGAGGTTTGGGTCAGCAAATGACTTTTTAATGAGTTAATGCAGTTTTTTATTTTCTGTGCAGACCAGGGACTGTAGATGATACCACAACCAGTGGTCTGATGATTGCCCGGGGATGCAGTGGCTAGACAGTGATAACTGAGAACATGTCCTTCAGTCTGTGTTGGCTCCTTTGCTTCTCCTTGCCCTGACACACAGCCTATCGTACATTAGGCATACCATTTCTGGGTGTATACCAGTTCACTTCCTGATTCCTTGGAAAAGCAGGACCATTTTGGTTACTAGTACACTTACGAGCCCTTTCTTACTGGACTCATCCTGATATATATTTATATTTCAATTTTAAATAAACATCACCACAACAAAAACCCCCATCATTTTTAGCACTCAAACCATACTTGTTCCATGCTTGAATATGAAGATTCAAGTGGTACCTCATTTTTTTTTGTTTTTTCAGGAACTTAAAACACTACCTTTGTTTATTGGCATGGCTTTTGTACTTCAAGAGACAGTGAGAAGCCACTTTCCTTCTACATTAATGTTACTTACTGATGTCTTCTGCAGATTTCAAATGTTCACATCACTAAATGCATCTCATCCTGTTTTACAGAACCTTTTACAGAATGCATAAGATTCCTGTTCATGAAAAAGACCTTTCAGCCCGACGTACGACAGCTTCCTGAGTAGGGCATCCGTTTTGTTTGATGCCTGTGAAGCAGTGACTTTGAGTTCACTGCGCACTGTGTGTGTTCATCCTCTGCGTAGGAATCAAAAGGCAATACTTTGGGCTGTAGAGTGGGCAGCCATAATTTCAGGAACAGACACTGCTTTAGTTCCAGCTCTGCGTAACTGATCTGCCGCTGTTCTCTAAAACATTGTCTGCAGCTGGTCTGAGCGCTCAAAGCCATATGAAGAAAAATGTTTCATTACATTTTGTTCCGGCTGCTCAGCTGTACTTGAGTCAACATAGACTTTTCACTAGATCTGACTTGTGAAATAGTGTTTCTGGTCACTGTGTTTTGCTAGTCCTGTGCTCCTGTGTATATATCAAATGTCTGTGAATTAGTACCTTCCACTGAAAGGCGTTAGGATTGTTAGGTGTTACCGCAGTCATGCAAAGGTTGTGTTGCAAGTCACTGCTAATGGCAATGTGTTTTTAGCGCAAATAGCAACAATCTTGGTTTTTGGGACTGATGGCTCGTTCAGCTGAATGAAGTCGTCACAGTTCAGTGCACTGCAGCAGCATTGCGCACAATCGTAGCTGACATCCATGATGGCATCTGGTCAGCAGAATGAAGAAGTGCTCATTTACACTTTTATCTCTAGTGCTTATTTTTTGTTGTGGTCTCCAAGTGGGTGGTACCTGATTCCTCTCTTTGCGGAGGGCTGATTCGTAGCGGGTTTATATCACAGAGACCAAGGATGGCTGTGGAGGCTTGGCTGCATTGTGTTGGCCGTCAGTTCTCAGAATATTCCCATGGTTCTTACAAGTCTCCAGGTCTGCTGACTTCAACGCTAGGTTTTCAGGTACCAGCTAACGCAAGTGTCATGAACAACGAACGAGTGCTTCCCCTCAGGACTGTCTCTTAACTTCGCCTGCATGTCAGCTTTGCTAACAGAGCTGTATCACGCAGCAGCATGAGATGTGTGCTCAGGCTTTGGCCTAGCAAAACCCTTGACTTGTCTGTGGCTGAAACTCCCTCCAGTGCCCTGCCAGGGCTCAGAGGCCAGCCGGGAGGAAGGCCCACCCATCTGTCTTCTGCTGGAGAGCAGCCCCTGGCTTTTATTACTCTCTTAGTGGTTTGCAGTGATCAATACTTGAGAAAGAATAGAAGGCCCATGTGGCAATGAGGGCGTTGCTTTACCAGGATCAAATTCATTGGTGTGTTTGGCATTCAGGAGATTGAAGTGGGAGAAGGGATGTCATTTTTCCGTGTGGTATTCCCACTTTCACTTGTGGTTTGACCCTCTCCTGTGTCTCCTGTTGGGGCTCCATGCCCACTTGTCAGGCTCTGTGGCTGTACAGCTAGCATCTTCTCATACTTGCTTGAAATGCTGTTTCCAAGTCAGAGCTTGAGCTGCAGAGCATGGTGGCAAAGTCCTTTGGCAGTGAGAAAGGTAAATGAGTCTCTGCCTCTAGAGGGACGGTAGCTATTGGGTGTGCAACCCCTTCACATCTGAAGGAATCGTAGACCTGTTAGAAATGGGGGAAGGGCTATAAAAAAAGGCAATAATGGAAGAGGGCAGCCACAGCAGGAGTCTAGAGATGGGGAGGTTGAATGCAGCAAGCCCAGTGCGATGCAGGACGGGGTTGACAGGTTGGCCTGGAGGCCTTGGAGGTAAATAAAGGTCAGTCAGGGCAGCCTCGGTGGGGCGAGGAAAAGGCTGACAGATCTGATGAAGGAGGCTTTATCTTGGCTTTTCTGTACATATCTTTTCTACCTTCAATTTATATTTCCACTTCCCAGGCACCGCTCTGAGGAGTTTGGCTTAGGACGGGCTCTGCTGGATCTCTGAGCCCTGCAGCCCCAGCAGCCCTGGCGCAGGAGTCCAGCTCAGGGAAACAGGGTCTGAAGAGCATGTTTCAAGCCACAGGCTGTGGGAATGCTTTTAACTCCTCATAGCAGATCTTAGATCTGTATTTAGATACGGTAGGATTTTCAATATAACGTTGATACAATCAGTTAGTAAACAATAACTTTTCTTCTGAATTTCCCATGGGACAGTTACAATTTCTGGTCTCTTTTAGCTTCCCCTGCGCACGCCTGCTTGCCCTGTCCCATCCCTAGGTACCAAGCTGCCAAACAGCATAAACTCTGCCCTCTAGTGCTGCCAGGGAGTAAAAGGTTGTAGGAATGTAATACTGCTGTGCCAGAAGGCTTTGTATGCTTCAAAGTGTCGCCGGAGATCAGGTTAAGCTCATTAATTTTTTAAGGTATATAAGAGCTTGGGCAGGGGGAGGGTTGTATGGTGGTGCTGTTTATAGTGAGGGCATATGATTTGCTGCGAGATAGCCAAAAGCAACCTCAGCTTTGGGCAGCTGATCTGCTCTAATAAAAACTGAAGTGTCTTGAGCACGTATGATATTCATTATGATAAAAATGCAGAATAAGTTGTGAAATAGTAAGAGTGTTCATGTGACTTATGAGTAACTAAAGCTCCCCCTCCACAGCATTGAAGGCGAGTATGTTCCCGTGGCAGGCGATGAAGTCACCTACAAGATGTGCACCATTCCCCCTAAGAATGAGAAGCTTCAGGCTGTCGAAGTGGTCATTACCCATCTAGCTCCTGGAACCAAACACGAGACCTGGTCGGGGCACGTCATCAGTTCCTAAGGTATTCGGTATGGAGCTGCCACTGCGGACACTACGCGTGTGGGGAACTGCTCGACAGCTGACTCTCAGTGAACCTGACCTATGAATATTCTACATATCGTGTAGGAAGAAATGCTAGATTGTCAATGAGGCAGAAGTAGGCCAGAATTGCTGTTTTTACGGCTGGCTTGCTACTTAAAAAAGAAAACAGTTCAAATGTTAATGAAAAAAATCTATATATATATAAACGTGTTTACAAAACTGTATTTTAAAGTGACCTAGTTTGTGTGCTTTTTGGGGGGACAGGAGGGAAGGCTGGGGTGTTTTTGTTCTCTTTTGTTTTTTTTAATCTTGTGAAACGATTCCAGTAAATGCCTAAGCGAATTAGGGAGAGATCTGAATGAAAGCTTTTCTAGAGCAACGGCAGTAGTGAGAGACATGGCCCCGAGGCGCTGTAGGTGCATGAGCGTTTGAGTGCTGCGTTCCCTCGAGCGGCATTTCTGGGAGCGCTAGAACGTGCAGCCTTATTGCTGATAACAGTGCCTGAATACGTTGGCTTGAGAGAGAGAGAGATTCATTGCTGCAATTTGTTTCCTTCATGGAAGGACGTTCACAATCCGAGTAACTGCCGCACGACAGAAAATCTCTATCTAGGCGTTATGCTCTGACAGTTCTGACAGCAACAACTGGTTGCCTTTCAGGTGCAATGTTTTCAAATTACATGTCTGCATATGTGTGGAATATTGTGGGTTTTTTTTTTAAACCTGGATTGTTTGTGAATTTACTTTGGTGCCTTGATGGTTGATTAGCAACAGATTTTATAGGCCAGTACTTAAAAATAATGATTAAAAAAAAAACCTTGTTTGTTTGCTTCGAGCTAAGCAGTAGAAAGCAGTAGAGTGGTGAATACTTAATAGCCTCTGACTGTGTTGGAACTTAACAAATCTGAAGATTACCATTGATTGCATATAGCTGATGCATGTCTGCCACTATATTTTCACTTGGAAAAGGGGGGGGGGCAAAAAAAGTGTATTTCTGAAAAGCAAGTTATATGCTGTTCAAATCACCATATGTAAAAGCTGTGCGAGTTATTTAGTAGGTTCAGCTGTCCTGTTGAAGTAGATTCTGCAGCTGTGTTTCCCTGAAAAGCTTGTTTGGTAGGATGTGATATGCTCACCCTTGCCGTGGCTCTCTTCTCCGCCTGCAAGATTCCATGTAGTCAAACTAGTGCAGCTATATTAGTGCTGTCCCTACTTGGCTTCCATACATTTTTCCAAATGAAGCATTTTTCTCTATTATGTTCCTAACAGTGGATTTTTATTGACTTTGCAAATAAAAAAATTTTAAAAAACTTGGCATGAAACTCTTCTGTTAGTTGCATGGAACAGTATAATTTCAGCTGCCTGTTTGCAATATTAACAGTCAGCCCTTGCAATGTCATGAAATATCTTAAGACTCTTTCACAGCAGAAGACTATCATCTGTTCCAAGAAGGTCTGGCTTGCAGAGAGCACATATGTATGAAGGTTAGTAATTACTGTCATAGTTTATTTTACCTTAAGGTGTGTCGGTATTATATTATAGGATTTGGGGATTTTTTTTATTTTATTTTTTTACACCATAAGACTTTCTAGTGGTGGGTTTAACACTACCTAGCTTGTGGAGAATCACACACTGCTTCCTTTACAATAAATGCTAACATTATAATGCTCTAAGATATGTGTCTTCAGTCTGCTCTCCACAAACTCTGCATTGAAGATGATTAGCATTAAAGGTGGAGGAGGCAGTAGGTACCTGCACATGCACACCTGTATGATATCCAGAAGTATAAAAAAAGCTTTGCAATTTCAACTGATTGACATTACCAGAACAATTAGGGGGTAATTTTACGAGTTTTCTAGCTGCTTAATATATTAATGTAGAATATATACTATTATAGTAATATAGTAGAATATATAGTAATAATAATATATAATATACCTAAATAATATAAATAATGTAAATAGATTTATAGTATATATTTATTATTTATATATTTTATATATATGAAGTATATAATTTGTATTATTTATATTTAGATATTTATATATAGTAATATAGTATATATACTATATACTATTACTATATATGTAAATACGTTTATTTCCATTGGATATTATTATGTATTAGATATTATTTATATAAACATATTATAGTAGGGGGGACCAGGGAGGATAGCCTGGTTGTTTTAACTAAAACCTGGGGCAGGAAGGCCAGAACAATCGCTTGGAGGGGGCTCACAGGACAGACCAGGCAGTGCTTAACAGTGCGGCAGCAAAGCTTCAGCCAGGCTGCCGGGGGGGGGACCCCGGTGGGGGCTGCTGAAGGCAGGAAGGATTGTGCCTGCTGTGTTTTTTTTAAAATCACACTAGCGAAAATAGATTGGAAGCATTGACAGTCACCAAAAAAAAGAAAAAAGCTGAACCAAGCTGAAGAGCATAATGCAGTGTCTTCTATGATTTTTAGCACAAATGAGTTTATTTTGCAGCAGCACTTGGTTTTGGGAGGGAGCAGTAAGATGGAAACAAGGAACTGTGCATTGATTTATTTATTTATTTAATTTTTATTTTTTTAAGAGGCAGGTTGTTTGCTTCTCACCTGTCAGCAACTTGCACGAGAGGCAGAAGATAAACCGTAGCTATTAGCAATGGCTATTCAAGAATGAATAGCAGGCTAAATTTTAAGATTTCAATGCACGCAGGCGTGAGCATTTGCACATACACTGTTGTATCTGAGAACAAATCTGGATGCTTTGCATGGGTAAGTTCCTGCAAATACAGGAAACACCCGTACAGCAAGTAACTGAATAATGAGATGCATCACATATGCATGTGCACATACACACGCACACACATGCCGAGCTACTAAAATATGGCCATCTTTAAAGATCTTTCCTGGTCCAAAGTTTGCCTTCATTGCCTGTACTTTCAATTCAGCAAGGATACGCACTGCTGAGGCCAAATCACCCTCTGGAAATAGGCACATGAGAAGTGTTAGATGGCTAGATACACAAGGACATCAGAGCATTCCTCTCCTTTTTTGGGAGCCCTTTGGGGATTTTGTTTTGTGTATAAAAAAAAAACAAATAAACCAGACTTTAACTGTATAAGTAAGTATTATGCAAGTATTGGAAAGATTCAAGTCAATCATTTCAGTGTACAGATGGGCAACACAGAACAACCAGATCTGGTTTGCATATTTTATTTGCCAAAATGACAAGTTGTTTGAAACAGTAAATTTTTCATAATAAAATGAGATTTTTATTTTCCTTTTCTAAAGTAAGTTGTTCACACACAAGATACTTTCCTAGTGTCAGATAAGAAAAGTAATATTAACAGTTACAGTGAATGTCATGCTTTAACTTGTATCTTAATTGAAATGTATTTTTTTTTGTTTATCTTAGCACTAAAATTTTACCTACCCTTAAAGTCTTACCAGGAAAATCAGAAATGAAATTAGTGACAAAAATATATTTTGCTACTATGCTTAAGTTTGCTTAATGATAGCTTTTTATTGTTGATTAAAAAGAGTCTGCAAACAGTAAAGGTACCGTTAATTGTACTGTGCATTGGCACCACAGTTATTTTGAGAGGTAACTCTAGCACCGGTTGGTCTAACCTTTCCACTGGCGGTGGACTCAACACACCACCTGACCATGCACTGCAACATGCGTGAGGCTCAGTTCTGCTTTCCTACCCCCAGAAGGAAAGAAAATCTCTCTCTTCTACTTCTCAAGAAGAAAATCCCAGATGACAGATAATTCATGTTTTTTAGCACAAAGTAGTATTAAAAAAAAATACTCTAAAATTTTCATCATCTTTAAATAGCAGCTTCAAAATCAAAACTAGGCATAAAACTTTGCAGGCTATTGTAAGACAGCCATAAATCACATACAGACAGAATCCTCCCCCCCACCCAAGCAATTAGTTAGCTAAGGAAGTTTACTAGTTACTTTTCAAAAAAAAGAAAAAAACAAGGACATCAGAATTGAAAGCCACAGTTCTCCATCTTGTCATATACAGATTTGTAAAGCATTTATGCTGTCAAGTGTATCTTAGACTATGCATTATTAAAGGTATCAATCAATCACTTTTTCATTTCCTGGGCTTCTGTACATTTAAACACAAACGCAAGCAGTCAAACTGTGTTACTCTTAAGCACAATATATCCTCAGTTTTAGCCCAAGCTAGTAGTTAGTCTACACTCAAGGAACTTGTGCTGACAGTAGAGGAGGAAGGGGTTAATTAACCAGAAACATCTAGTTTTCTGAGAAATGTGGATTACTGTTCCCAAAGTAACACTTCACAGGAAAACAGATGAGACACAATAAAGTCTTTTGGACTGGTGACTCAAATAACAACCTGCCCAAAAGAAAACAAAGTACTTGTGCCAATGGAAACTCTGAAAGGATGGTCCCAAACAAGCTCTGCTGTCCTCTACGGGTCAGGAAGGTTCTACTCACTTAAAACACTTCCCTTTAGTAATGACTGATCCACAAAGTACTTGCTATTTATGACCAATTATGAAAGATAATACAGAATGAAGCAAGATGTTTTGAGTTACTTTTAACTGTTTTGTAAGTGTGACGTCTAAAAGAAAAAAAGTCTTTCATTTAAAAAACAGCTCTTCACAGATTCTTCTTGTATCTTGTGGTGATGTGACACTGTGGCCTTCTGTTCTGGAGTCTGTGAAAATTTCATAGTCATTCCCTCCCTGTAAACAGAAGAGAAAAAAGCAGAAAAGGATTTAATGTTATTTAGCTCAGCATACAGTCGGTTGGGAGAGGGGGCAAAGGCACAAAGGAAATTCTAAAAAGAATCTGAATTGACCTCAGACTTAAAGGGTTGCTAATGAACTACCATGAGGACACCTTTAAAGCAGCCTCCTTAGTCAAACTGAAACATAGGTTCAATTTAGCTAGTGCTTGTTAGTACAGTACTTAGGTCATTGCTGCCAGCTAACAATACTGTTATCTTGCTGGCTAACGTTTGGATATTACAGTTGGAACTGGTTACTAGTCAGAGGATATTGATGAAAGAGTCTTTCCTGTCTTTATAATAGGATACGCAAGCAGCAGCATCCTATGTTCCTTTTAGCAAGCAGTAGAGTAGCTAGCGTAACTAAACAGAATTTGCAGGGCTGGAGCAAGTCTTATTCTAAAAGTTTCAGAACTTCAGGTTAGTTACTGAGAGAGACAGTAACTCTTGCAAACCGCAGGAGATAATGTATCGTCACATCTGAGATGCTGTCTTCCAGAAAGCTAAAAACTGCAAACCGCCAAGTTAATATAGTTCTGAGATTTTGCATAATGTGTTTGTAACACACCTGTGCTGAAACTTCTGCAGAACACCACAAACACTACCATAAGGTAACTTCCTGACCTGGATGCTAGAATTGGTAGTAAAAGCAAAGAGTTTGCAGTAGAAGTTTAGCTATGTTACTACTTTCATATAGCAACGCAGTATTGATTTTTAATTGTTTACTTGTTAATATTAAGGTGTAAAACTTGTTGCAGAAAATGATACCAGCACATGATATTTGTAACTCATTTGCATTATCCTCTTCCTTCCAGTTTGTTTCCTTTCTTTTCAGCTAAACCAGTGTTAACATTGTTGTTCCTGTTTTGTCCTTGCTAGCTCTGAGTTTGACCTGACATTTGTAATTGGTTACTCATCACAGGAGAGTGACGAAAGGTTCTTTCACAGCTGGCTCAGTGAGCAAAGGAGCCACCTGCAAGAGCAGAGATCCCTGAAAGAAGTTCATGCACTACAGGGAACAGGGTACCTACTTTTTGTGTCACTTGCCACCCTACTTTCCAGTGAGTCAACAGCAACTCTTGCTACCTCAAAACACTGAAAATGCTGCACTGCCAATGACAGGGTTTAAAACCAGCTGTCCATAAACTCATTGCCACAGGGCCAAGTAATTGCTTTTGCAGCCAGTGTCAAGGGGAAAAAAAAAAAATTTAAGTGTTTCTTTTTCTTATAAAACTTAGCCTGTTCTCAAAGCGACTGCTGCAGTCCCTTGGCTGTGTTCAAACAGCCTGAATTCCAACCAAGGCCTTGTGCCTGCTGTTCCCTTTGGCTAGCTCTAGTCAGTTCTCTGCTCAGTGTTTGAAAGCCTCTGAATCACCCTGCAGAAGCCTTCTGAGGTGTCTAGTTCTCTCCACTGACTAGGGACAGGGATAGTTTCAGTTCCTGAATGTAGAGACAGGTGCAGTGGTTAGCAAAGAAATGGTATCAAATTAAATGGAAAAATGAATATGTTTAATTACCAGCCAACAAGAAACATCTATCTTCTACCAAACTACCATCAACCTACCACACAGGATAATCAGTTTTATAAAGTCAAGCCACCTAGGTTTTTAACATAATTACAGAATTTTAAAATATATTCCAGTATTAACCCTGTGAAGAACATTGTGTTCACTTCAGAGAAGAGAACAGAAATCTATGCTTATGGCAATCCCTCAGCATTACGTTGAGCAATACTGCACAGCCAGTGAAAGAGAGCCACACTTACGCTCTGCCTTTAATTCGTAAGGCACCTGATTAGAACCTATGTGGCTTGTGGTTTAAAATGGAAGCTCTGAAATGTATATACAAAACAATATACTCACTGGCATAGTCTTATCTCCAAAGAAATAAATAGTCTTGTATTCATCTTTGGCAACAATTCCTAAGCAGTACCTCTTATCCCAGCCATCTGGAAACACATCAAAGCTTATCTGGCCTCCTAAGATAAATATGAACCAAGCAAATTGTTTTATTATAAGAACACATTTGTGAAGAAGAGAACAAGTGAGGAAGAGCTTTGCTGAAGTCACAAAAATGTTATGAGAAACTGCAGTTAAGTCTTAGAATTATAGAAAGTATTTTATAGGGCATCAGTTACTACAGTTGTGATTTACAGATTATTTATTAACCCATTAAATAAATGTAAAAGGAATTTTAGCATGTTCAGTTTGGGAACCCAAATAGTATTGCCTGCAAATCTATCAAAACTCTCAAACCAACTGAATCTTCTTTAAAAAATTATATTGTACTTAAACTTTTGATTTTTGAGAAGAAACTACATGACCGAATGCAGCCAGTGCTGTATCATAGTGTTCTCACCTTCTAAATACTGAGAAATGAATCTACATGTTCTGTCTGGATCAGACAAGAACTACCTTTACCACTGGTTCTTTTTTACTATAGTTGAGGTTATTTCATATTGATTTTTTTTTGTCTTTAGTATAAAGACTTTTTAAGGCTTTCAAAATAGGAAAAGGAGAAAACCAGCCTTTTAAACAAAGCCTAACAAACAACAATTTCAACTTCATTATTACCAACCCTGACTTGACATTAAATCTGTTTCCTAAAAGATTTTTTTAAATATCAAAGACTGTGAAAAAATGTCAGTTTTTCTTTAAACTTGCATTTGCTTTTAGATTTTCTTTCCTCTCCTTCCTCCCACACAATGCAGCTACAGAACTGAAGAACTAAGGGCTACTGGAACTGTACTGATGTAGTAAGTATTTCTGATCCGAATTGATTAGCAGAAACAATTCTGACTAATCAGTATGTTTTGAAAATGAGCAGAATCAGTCACATAACTGACATTTAAAAGACAATCAACTAATGACAAGCAATGAAGTTCTCTTTGTTGGTGGATTTCAATTAAAATGTACTAACTGAAAGCCTAAAAGGAAAAAAAGCTTAATCTTGCAGGCAATGCTTGCAACCACCCCCATAGTGAGAACTGTCATACAAATGAGAGGTTATGTCATATCTATGAGAGGATATGATTTGTTTTAAATGTAATTTAAATGAAATGACTTGTTTTAAATGAAAATCTTTTAAATATGTTACCTATAGAAAACGTGAGGCCTTTTCCTGCAAATTCTCTTTGTAAATCAGCTACAAATTTCTCTCTTATATGTTCCTTCTGTTAAGAAAAAAAAAGAATGCATCAGTTATGAGCTGTGTTATTTCAATGATTTGAAGGGAAAAAAAAAAGAAAACATCCAAAAAATTTGCAAAGGTCCAAGTACCAGGAAAGTGTGATATAGCTATAATCTATTAATACTTAAAGTATGTTGAGAATATTTCTACATTAATCTGTTAACAACTTGTAAAAAGTGAGAGCAAAACTTGACATACATACTGTGATATTCACATTTCTATCTGAAAATCTTAAAATACTAATGAAGTATGCCTATCTCCTGTTAAAATTCAATTTTACAGCGGGGGAAACTGAGGCACAGGAGGAGTCTTAAAAGTGCCATATACTCCAAAAATGGTATTTTCAGAATGCCTTGGGCTTAGATGTGTTTAGGCATCCATTAACTGAGTCACAGTCAAAGATCACTTTTGAGGAGTTAGAGTTCAGTTTTTGTATCAGGTCAAGAAAACTTATTATGGTGTAGGAGGGACCAGAACGCAGGTAGCGTGGCTCAGATTCATTTCAGCCTTGCATAGTTAGCTATGTGCAAGGGGGATAAAAGATGAATAGTTTAGTCAAGGCTTTTAAATTTTGCTTTAAAAGGCTTAAAAGATTTGACAAGAAAAGGAATAGTTTTATTGGTGCGAACAAATACAAAAGCTGGTATAGCAAAGGGCACTCCAGATCAGGAGGGTTTCCTCTCTGACAGGGCTTTGCAGGAACATTTGTGTAGAAGTGGACATTCAGTACTCTGCATAGAGTACTGAAGAAACAAATAAAGCAAAGCTACCCTCCCTTATTCAATAAATAAATCACCGTACTATTGCTTCAAAAAGCTAGCTATTGTATACATTTCCTGAAGCCTGACCTAGAAGTTTGTTCAACCACATGGAAAGAATTAAAATGAAAAACTGGACAAAGTGCAAATGCTTTTTTAAAATCATAACCTGACCATAACTGCCTCTCTCAGAAGAGTCATATATTTTCAAGAGTTATAACTCACCTTATCAAGTTCATAGAACTCAATGCGTTCTTCCTGGCTGCAGCTTCTTCCAATGGGGGACACATTTAACATCCCATTTCGGAACTCAATAAAAGTACCCCTAAAAAAAAGAATTGATTAGTAGGACAGAAAATAGATGAAAAATAGCTTGAAATACTGAGTATCACAATGAGGTTTCATTTAATTCTAAAGACAATGGGAATCAGAGGTCTCCTTCAGCCTCTCACTGTATGCATGAAAAAACATCAATACCTCTACCACCGAGGAGTCTTTCAGACTTTTATGTGAATCTAGCAGCCTCAACATTGCCTTACTGACTTCTGGTTTTAAAAGTAAACTGGAGCATCCTGTCAATCTGACTTTCATACCTGAGAGGCCAGTCTTTTAGCTCTTGGGTGAAAGGACAAAATTCAGAGCTTCTAGCTAGCCTCACATGAAGTATGAATTAATGTCTTGAGCAGCTGCATCCTCAAGTATCATATAGAACAGATCTTACTGCAAACTTCTATTCTCTGGAAACCACTGTACTGCTGAATTCCAAACATACCAAGGGAATATTTTTCCTATAAAAGTTTAATTTCCTTCCTTCTTAAGTGAGAATGATCAGGATTTCAAATCCTATAGAAAGTCTTGCCCATCAAAATCCAGAAAGACAGAAAATAAACAGTTCTGGGAGTACCTTTGAATAAAAACACATCTTGTAATCCTTTTTCACCTGCTCCAGATGGGAGCTTGTCTTTGTATGCGTGGATTGTTCTCTGTCTCTGTTTCAAATATAGTGTTCCTAAAACACAAATTATTTATTTTCTGCTGAACTAACAGTTTGCTTTATGTATTGATGCTCAACACTAACTCAGGAGAATATGGTGACATTGAGATGCACATACCTTTTCTTTGGCAGTTTAATCTTTGCAATATAACTCAGGCAGTAGTTGATTACATCTTGAAGTATGTCCTCACCCAAGTGACCCTGAATGTTCTAACAGAAGAAAGACCTTTTAACCGAAGGTTCAGAATTTGAGATTCTAAAAACAGGTCATGTGGAGAACACAGATACTGGATACTCAGATATGGTTAATACCAGGAAGAAACAAGCCTTCAAGAAATAATTCAGCTGAGGCACATGCGATACTGACTAAAGGCTCCCATTCTTTTACTTTTTAAACTGTAACAACAAACCCTCATTTAACATGTTGCATACAGGCACCTGCTTTAAAAGTAAACAGTGTGGGCCAGAGACAGAAGACCTAAATGAAAAGTCACAGTTAAAGTCTACTGTAGCCAAGCATGAAGAAATGGAGATCATTACCTCAATAAACTGGAAACCACTGCACCAGTCAGGGTCCATTTTAATTTTTTTTTTTAATTCTCCATTAGTTATGTAGACGCAATGAAGGTGATGAGGGTATCTAGAATCACTTGTACACTTTTATTCACTTAGAGCATTTACTTAAGCTTACACAGTGTATCAGAACATACAGTCTTGAATTAATCCTAAAGAGCGGCTACAAGTGATAAAACGAATTTGCTGAACCCTCAGGCCAATGGGCATCAGCTATGACATGCTATCTTCCATAGGAACTCTGGGAGCAGAGGCCTATGGATAAGTTGACAGAAATGTTGCTCCAGGATTTTCACTGTTCTCATTTGGCCAGACAATCTAGGCTCCCAACAGCTTTTGGTTTTGAGAACATCCCAGAGAAGAAAGCTTAAGGTGAAGATCATCATTGCACAAATCAGAGAGCCAAATGAATGATCTGTTACAGAAATAACATATAACAATAGCAGCAATGCCAGCCTTAATTAGGAAGGTGATTACAGAAGACTGCACTGTGGCAAGAAAGCAAAATCTTGGTTAGAAAATTTCACTTTACTGAAAATTTTAAACATACCTGCTTGCTCAAGAATTTCCCATCTTTGTATGCTACAAGACCGTTTTCTGGAAAAACATAGTCAAATTTTTCAACCACTAAAACAAAACAAAAAGGCAGTGATTTATAATTTTTCCCTAAAACACTGTATTTTTATGGAGAATCTTCTTATATATTAAATAGGTTAAAATACAGCAAACATTAGATCATAAAGCATGAAAGATTTAGCAGCATCACATTGAGCTCAAGATCAAAACCACTCATTTCTGCACTCATTTCTCTCACTGAGATTAGCATGCATCTCAAATCATATTGAGGTCTTTCAGTTAAGTTGCTTGTACTTTGTTTAGAGGCTCTTCCTCTCCCACAAATGTGTTTTTTTGCACTTAAATGTAAGGACTACTGAATACCTTAAATATTGCAAAAACCTGGCACACAGCCTGGCTAGAGAGCAAATAAAATACTACCATTTTAGAGTTGTTTTTTCGACAGTAAGTCAGATGACCGACCACATTAGATGACCGGGAGCTGTGAGAATCTTGCTACAGCGTGCAGCAAGAGGCTTGCTGGAGACCGCCGTGAGGCCAGACGAGTTCTGGCTCGTGCATCACGGAGGCTATCGGGGCCTCACTTACGTACAGACCGTCACACTACCGTTAGGTCTCTCAGGCAGAAGGAGGAATGCCTCCCAGACGGGAGCTAACAAAATCAGCTCCCTCGGGGATAAGCCAGACAACTGAGCAGCCGGTACGTGTTCGCGTTATAATTTACGTACATAATTCAGTTTTAAGAGCCCAATGTTCAAATGCCTTTCTAAGGCGCTACTGCAAAGCCTGAATTGCACCGTTAGTAACAATCCTTTAAAGGGACACCTAAAGATCTGTAAAATGCAGATGCAGTTTCTAAACGACTATAAATAACTTCCAGGAACTGAGCGGGACGCAGCAAAGCCAGGGCAAGGCCAGTTCAAAGCAAGGGCGGAGCAGAGCGAACAGGGAAGCGCCTGTGAAACCTCTCGGCGCGTCCGGCCCCTCCTTACCGTCGTCACCCAGCTGCTCCTTGATCTTTTCGAAATCGGAGCCACCCACGACGCCCACTCTCACCTTCTGGCGCAACTTCTGCAGGAATTCCGCCATTTCCGCCGTGATTTTCTGGTTCCCAAGAGAGAAGAGGCAGGTCGATCAGCCCCCGCGCGGTTACAGCGAGGCGCCGCGACGGGGGCGAAACGCGCGGGCTTCAACCGCGACGACACCGCCCGCCCGCGACGCGAGGGGGCCGGCGCCTCCCGCAGCTCCCCCGCGCCCGGGCTGGGGGGAGCCGGGGGGAGCCGCCCCGCCGCGCCCAGCCCCCGCGGCCGCTGGGGAGGGGAGGGGAGGGGAGAGGCGGGTGCTCCCGCCGCCGCCGCCGCCGCCGCACTCGCCTGCCGCGGCGCCGTGAGGGTGCCGTCCACGTCGAAGAGGCAGAGCGCGACGGTCCGCGACGCCGCCATGGCGCCCGGGGCACGGCGGGAAGGGCGCGGCGCCGCCGGCCCCTCCCCTCCCCTCCCCTGCCCTCCCGGCCCGTCCCGGCGTGCAGCGCGGCGGCGCGGGGCGGCGGAGCGCAGCGCCATGGCGGCGGTAAGCGGAGCCGCGGCCTGAGCCCCGGGTGGCGGGACGAGACGGGACGGGAGGGCGGCGCGGCGCGGCACTGCACTGCTGGGGGCGAGGCGTCCCCAGCCGGGGAAGGACCGGCCCCGGCCCGGGGCCCTGCGCCGGGGGGGCGCGGGCTGAGCGGGGCCGCCCCTGAGGCGCCGGCGGTTTGTCCGGGGGCCGTTTGCGCTAACGGCCGGGGGGAGGGGCGGCCCCGCCGCGCGCTGCCGCTAACGGCCGGGGGGGCAGCGGGGCGGGGAGGCGCCGGGGCCCCTCGCGGCCTGGCAGCGCGGGCGGCCGGCGGTGCGAGGGGAAGGAGCCCGCGACCTGCAGCCGTGGCCGTGGCCGCCCCCGAGCGCGTAGTGCGGCCCGCGGCAGCGCTCTCGGGCTCCGTGTACCGCGCTGCCGTCCTGCGCGGCGCCGCGGGCCAGCGCCTCCTGGTGCTGCCGCTTCCCACGGTTTCCCTCAGCTCGTCCTCTAAGTGCTTGCTGAACGTTGCGCTGGTGGCCAGCAGCCCCAGGGTCTCTTCCCTCTTTGCTTAGGGGAACCTGCAGTACCGGTCCTTTTCCTTCGAGTCTGCTGAAAAAGTGGAGAGCCGGGGGTGCCATAAGGCTTTGCTCAGTAAGCTAATTTCGGTATCAGTTCTGGTATGAAAAGTGCTTTCTGTCTGTCTTCATCTGCAGAGACACAAGTGTGAATATCAGCTTCCCAACATAAAACTCATGTTAAGTATACAGTTACAGTGAGCTGGGGGGCTTATGTTGGCTGTCTTCAAGCTGCCTCAGAAACAGGTTCTGAGCTATTTATTTGCTTATAAAAACAGTCGAGGAAGACTTAAATATTATACTGTGGGAATATTTTCTTGTAGGCTAGACTCTGCATAATTAGGAGTAAAGCCTGCATGACACCATCTTTGGGGAGATGTCTACAAAATGAGTTCTGGACAACCTTGTGGAAAAAAGAAGATATTCGCCCATCCTGCTTTTTTGGTACATGGGTGTGTTTACAGCCACAGAACTGGCGAGTTAACGGTGTTAATACTTACCTTGGGACACAGCAAGCGTGGTCTGAGTGTTTGTGCAGTTCAGCCTCCGCTGATGTGGTCCAACCTAAGGCTGTGGATGAGAAAACTGAAGAGTTCAGGCTGGTCTACAGGTTTCCAGGGATTAAGTACTGTAGAGTGTTGTCGAGAATGAAGCTGCTACAGACTGCCATCACCACAGTCACGTTGCCTCCTGTCTGTTACCTGTATCTGCACGACCAGGTTTCCCAGACTATCCTGTTGTATGCAACTGGCATTGCTTGCTTTGCTGGTGGGATGTTGTATGGTATGAGCTATTTTTTCAGACGAATCATTGGACTAATCTACTTAAATGAAACTGGCAGTACTGTCAAAGTGGCCCACTTGACCTTTTGGGGAAGACGGAAAGACATTCTGTGCCCAGTAGAGACAGTGATGACTTTGGGTGATGTTGGAGATGGCAAAGAGGAGTTACTTCTCCAGTTCAAACGGTACAATAGTACAGATATCTTATATTTTACGCTTAAGTTTGGTCAGATTGTAGATAGAGAGAAGTTTATTCAAATATTTGGAGACTTTGAGTGATGCAGCAGCTAATTTCAAGTGAGTGATTTTTACATGGTCATTGTGCTTATTCTTCTGTGAAGTTTAATGATTAAACCAAACTGACACAATTCCATTGTTCTCCTATGCAAAGTCTGCTTGTAAGTGAAAGTAGAAGTGGTAAAGAATGATCCCCTTATAGTTAGTTTAAGTAGGATCTCTTCTGTTTTGGATACAGTAAGTGTGCAGTCACCAGCAGCTCTAAGTCTAAATCACCTTGCTTGGAATGTGCAGTAGCGGGTGCAATTACTGATGCCGACTCTTTCAGCTTGCTTCTTAGACTGAGTGTTTTGAATGTTAAAAACTGTTGAAGGGAAATGCAGTACCATGTCAGAGCATCCTCACTTTTAATCGATTGTTCGTTTTTAGGAAACTTTGGGCTAACGGGGAAGTCTCTTGAAATTAAAATTTTTCTCGTATAAGCATGTAATAAGTAGTGCTAGATGTCACAGAGATATACAGTCATGCATTAATGAAATTATGGGATAACTGGAAAGACTGATATATAATGCTGTAGCAGTTTTTCTAGCAGAGAAAGTCAGTGTTAAAGAAACAATACTTTGACCAGCTTCTTGTGAGCGCTCATGATGGGTGAAGGGGTCTCCTGGCAAGCTCTTCAGGGAGGTGAACTAACTTGGCAATGCAGGGGGTGCATGCTGCAAGATAAATTGACAGTTAGTTGTAAGGGCAAGTTAAAGACTGGGACAGCATTCCAGAAGCCTCTAACAGAAATTGCTTTCCTACTGAAATGGAGGCAAAAAAATACACCTGAACCTGTCAGTTAGAGGGACAGTGTATGATCCCTCAATCAGTGTTTTTTGTTTGTATCCTAATCATCATTTTCTGAAAACTGGGAAGTATCTGCTCTTCACTGCATGTGTTCATGTTGTGTTTGTTTTAGGCTATAGACATGAATGGTACATTTAATCAATGCTGTAACTCTTGAGTTGCACAAAGTGGAGTAAATATTGCAAAATACCCTTCTACTTACTGGATTTGGATAAAAAGAAAGATGAAAGGTAGAACAACTAAGAGCTATGTTGTATTAGGGCTGAAAGTATAATAGGTGTGGCTTGTGTTCTGTCAAATTGTAGAGTTGATCACCTCAGCACCTGTGTCCATGAAGGACAGTGGCTTTATTCTGTGGTGGCAGTAGGAGTCTTCCTTCACTAAAATCAAGACCCGGCTAGAAATGAGAGGCAGGGTTTAACCCCAAGAAAGAATCGAGCCTGATCACTTTTAACATGTAAATTTTTTTTTAAATTGTCAGATGCAAGTTTACTACTTACACTGCTCTTCTAGCTGTTAATTCATTTGAAACAATGGCAAATAAACGTAACCCTCAGCAACAAGGAAGTTTGGAGTGTTCATTTTTCCTGTTTCTCCCTCAGGCCTATTCAAACCTCTGTCTCTTGGTGGGGCACATCAGTAGATGTGGATAAGTAAAACTGCCATTAAAATGTGCAGCCTGACCATGATTTCATATTTATTAGTGTTGAACTTTTCATAACGGCTTCCAAGTTATTTTAAATTTTGACTGATAGAGTGATACAGCAATATCAAAAGGAAAAGAGAAATTGCTCTTGACTTAAACACGATGGCAGCAAGATACCAGCTGACTGAAGTGGGCTGTATGTATACTACATGTTCTGGATACTCATCTTTGTTAGAATATATTTAGTATGCACCAAGTGTAAAATAAAGGGCTGTAGAGAAGTTCATTTATAAATATTTTATTTAAGAATATTGATTACACATGAGATGTCATTTTATGGATCTGTGTACATAGTTACGAGTTACACCATGAAGTGTAGTTAAGTATTTGTTTAAACATTTATTTGGCACTGTCCACAGTACGCTGTAAACAATATTAACTTTATTATGCTTCAGCTGCAGTGCTTTATGTATTCTCTAACATGATTTCATCAACATGTTGTACACAATTATACAGTTACTGAGTGTCAGTAAAAATTATAAAAACACCTAGAGTATTCATAATAAAAGTGAAGATGTGGTAAGACTTCAAATTACTGGACCCTTGTTTCTGTAAAAGTACAAGACTTGCTAGAGACATTTACTAAAACTACTGCACTGATATGTTGGACAAACTAATTTCCAATATGCAGTGAAATATATTGTTTGACTTTCCTCTTGATGATAATGTGCTTACTAGGACAGTGATGGCAATGCGGTTGTGTTGAACACCTGTTCACCAATCCTTTGTGGAAATCTCAAGATTTCCACAGTATTTGTTCAAAAACTTGCTCAGATTCTGACCAGCGGGCACCAGAAGTCTGGGTTCTGTAGAGAGTATTACAGAAATCCCATTATTTTTAAGCTAGCAGAAGTGAGATTTCTTGAGTTGCCCTATACCAGTACTCAAAAACTATAAGGGGAAGACCACAATTAACACTTATTAAAGCAGATAAGAAACCTTGCACATTTTAGTAGCTTTATTAAAAGATTTATAAATCCCTTAACTGCCTTGTGTCTTATTACATACTTAAAAATTGTGGTTAAAATGCTGATAGGGCAACTGTAAAGTCAGATGTGGTCCTTGTTTGTTGGTGCATAACATAAAAAAGTTAAACTTAATAATCAAAATTCAGATGCTTGTTAGCTAAGAAAAAGAAAAAAAGGCACCAGACAGTTCAAGTAAGCCTTAAGCAAATAGCAAAGAGTAAGTATCAAAGAGGTGTCCAAAACAATTATCTGAAAATAAACAGATTAATGAATTGTTGACAATTTTTGATCCTGTGGCTTTCTAGGAGACCCCTGAAGTATGCCTGCCTTAGAATAAACTATTAAAGCAACAGAAATACTTTGCATTTTAGATGTGCATTTAGCACTAGGCCTCGAGCGTAGTGGCTCTGATGTCAATAAATGGCTAAGATAAAGCAATTCAATTCTGCTGTAGTTTTACAAAATACCTTAAGGTATTCATGTAGAACTTGTAATATCTAAATGAATGGCTATTATGGTGTATTATGGGCAGAAAATAATAAAATAATCCCAGATCATTCTAGATTGCTGACAGAGGTGGAAGTATGTGCTTCACCTGATACTCTAAGCTTTAGTAAATAACGTACTTCTGCATATAACTTTCTCTGTACAAGTTTGATTGTAAGAGACAAGTCAAAAGTTTTAAAATCTAGGATGAAGAAAGAAGTATAAATACTTCAGTTCCACCTACAACACTGCTCATGTGGCTGAGTGCATTAATGTCTCTGAAGCATTATGTGTAGGCTGAAGGCTGGGTACAGTAGTTGATGGCATCCTGATCCAGCTGGCTATGGCAGACTTCTGTGTTCAGGGGAATAAAGCTGGCAATTATTCTGTAAAATACTGTACTTGGCAGTGGTGGAAAGCAGAGCTTTCCTTGAAACACCTACTTTATCCCAGCTACCATTAGAGAATGGCACTTTCTGTGTGGCAGGCATGTGGCCTTAACTTTTCTGCCACGCTTGAAGGCTTGTTGCTGCTTCTGGACATGAGTAAAGCTACTGTGGTTATCTGTGAAAACAGATCGTACTAGGTCATATTTAGACTATCAAAGAGTCAGGGCCATGAATGTAGGGAGGATGCTGCAATTAATATGACCCAGGCCTGAAGATGGAGGGCCACAGCTTCTACAAAGGTAGGGTGCAGGACAGCTGCTGGTGACCACTACCAATGCTCTGCCTGTGTCCAGAGTTTGCATGGAGCAGCTTGCCTTGGGCAGGATTACAGACAGAACACAAACTTCAGTTGATGACTTTACACTTATCTTGTAAGTGAAGAGACATGAATTAATGCAAACTGATTTCATAATCTGAGCTGTTCAATGTGAGGGAGCTGCTTTTTACTTGAAGTTTGCTAAGATGTCACTGAAAATGTTCAGAAAGAGGTGTGCATGATGATCCTTGAAGATCAGTGTTGGACGAAAACGAATTGATCTGTCACCGCAGCCTCCCAGCACAACACCTAGGACAAAAACAGCTATTTTAGTCATTTCCATTTTTGCCAGATACTCAGAACATACTGTTCTCTGAGTGAAATTAACCTCGCTGTGGAGGGCCCACTTAAGTTTCCCACCTCACTGCTAATGATATAAAGATACAGCACATCATCAGTGGTGCAAAGGGCCCTCAAGCTTTACAGCAACTCAGAAGCACCCTGCAGGGGCCTGTAGCTGCTCTATAAATGCTTGAAATGGTGGAACTGGTCCCAGTGTCAAAGGCAAGACTCCATCCAGAACACAGCTCAAGCAGCAACTAAGACTTCAATGCTACAATACTCTACAAGTTGAGCACCTCAATCCCAGAACAAGACACAATAGGTTTCTCTGCCTTTTTTTTTTAAATACACTTTATCGTTAAATGAATACTTCTTCATTATTAAATGCAAAAAGTTAAGACATCTCAGTGATGACAAATTTTTCTTGCAGTACCTAAAAATGCACAGTATTCCCTTGATTCAGAAATCAGTTAATTTTTTGAAAGGTTTCTCTACTATGAAAATCCATACTGTTGAGCTGTGTCAGCTTACCTTGCCTCTAAGCTACCTTACCTTTGTGTACCATGAAACTGTCACCTTTTCTCCCTGCTAGCTTACTTTCTAAGAACAAAAAATATTGATGTCTTTTACACTCTTAAAATTTTGGTTTGGCAATAGCTCAGATGCATCATGCCTGCTTCCTTCCAAGAGACAAGGCAGATATCAGTAACATTAAGAACTGCAGCAGCAGTAAACCCAGGGCCCAGACTTATATTCAAAGAGAATGTAAGGCTTCAGATCCTGAGGCCAGGTTCCCCTTCCGAAGCTTGAGACCTGTTAGTCTGGAAGAGATCCTCTCTATAGCCAGGTAAAAGTTCTATAGTAAAGGAGGGATGCAGTTGCAGAGCTGTGCCCATTTTAGGCAAATCTTTGTATTTCATTATTAGGTACTCCATAAAATTCTTAGTTCTCCCTGTGTTTTCCTGTCTGACAGTTGTATTAACTTTCTCGTAATTATCCTGATCTGTTTCTAGAAGTAAGCAAGCCATGCAGAGCTTCACCTCAGTTCACCGCAGAGGAATATGAAAGAGATCTCGGAAATAAGACGGGCCCTGCAGAGTCTCTTCCCATCAGGTTAGCCATAAAGAGGAAGGCAGACATTGTGCATGGGTGTGTGTGTGGCTGTACACACTCCATGCAAGTGACTAGTTGGGATATTTATGAGAATAACACTGTTATTTCCAGAAAAATCTAATTACAGTTTTGCTCAGAACTTGCTTTTGTCCACTAATATTGTAGTGCACATAGGCCATACAGAAAAGGAAAATTTAAAGCATTACATATCCCACTGTTTATCATTTACACACAGTTAATTTACACACAGACATTCTTACCTTTGTTTCTGGCTATTGTAATTAACTTGTTTCTAGTTGCATCATTTGGAGTGTCAAATGAACAGAATGTTCCTCTTCCTCTCGCTCTGCTGATTAGATGGGGGTAACGAGCCTGCAATGAGAGGTAAGGAAATATGTATGGCAGCTGCTGAAACAGAGGGCACCTGGTGGCAAGCTCTGCACAGGCATCATGCCACATGGAAAAGCTGCTTCCTCCTCGGTTTTAGTGGAGTGAAACTATTCACAGTCTGATTTTCTGACAACCTTGTGTCCTGTTCACCCATTTCTGACAACAATCTGGATAGCCATAGACTTAGAGCCATAGAGCACGCAGATCTCATGTTCTCCCTTTACAAAGGAGCTAAATGTCTGAAGCAGGAAGTGAGAATGAATTTGCACCCCTGAGCTGAGTCAAAGAGAATCTTTCTTTGAGCTTCATGAATTGAGCAAATGCAACTTGCATCTAAAAACATACTCTGGGCAAATCTGAACAATCTGGAATGGGGCTAGAAACTAGCTCATCCTTATGCTGCAGTAAGACACGCTTACTAGTATACTCTGCCCCACTAATAAGTGAATTACAATCCTCTTGTTTTATTTAAGAGTAACCTTTTTTGGTTTGGATAGCAGAAGTTTGGTTTGGATAGTGGAAGTTGTATTCTGGCCTTCCAAAGCATGAAGATAAGTCGGTTTTTTTTTTTTTTTTTTTACATTCTCCTCCCTGCAAATGTCCTTAAGTTAGAGAGAAAGCCGGGGCTGTATTTGGGCATATCCCTTCACTTACTCTTGGTGCACAGGTGCCTTTGAGGCCAGCATGCACAAACCTGCCCTGAGATGTCTGGCTGCTTTGCCTTGCTCATGTGGGGCTCCACAGTTGAAGCTGCAAAGGAATTTCCCTTACTTAGTTGAGGAGGGAAGACTATAATTTTCTTGCCCAAAGGCCCAACTGAATTGTAACAGAATATGAAGGTACTTTGCTGTAGAAAAAATTTTGGGGGACAGTGAAATGCTAGCTGCTTGCAATGATAGAGACTTCTAGCAGAATAACTGCACTAGCTGCAGTTCATACCTTCAGGTATTTTGCGGGTGGCTCTTTATTATAAAAAATAGCATTATATAAAAACCAGCATATAACAAAAAATTATAAAACATTATAGAAAACAGCATTATATAAAAACAGCCATATAAAACCAGCATTCTTAAGTCAGTAAAAGAAAGTTTACTTCACATTTATTCAGCCTTGCACTGAAGTACCTAAACCAGTAAGTTATGATCAAATTCACTGGTCTAGTTGCCAGCTGGAGATGCCTTAGTCTAGAGTGTTTAAGTTGTATAAGGTCAGATCCTAACTAACTGATCAGCAAGCTGTTCCTAATCCACTTTTCTCCTTTAAATAGATAGTAAGCCTTCCAAATGTTTACCTGTAAATCCAGCAGCCCAGTCAGTAGTGCTTTCCCTGCATGGGTTGCATTGTTTAGAAGGTCTTCTCTTTTAATAACCTTAATAACTTCAGCAAGCATAAGGTTCTTGGATGGATCTCCAAGCCAGGTGTTAAAAATCCGATATGGCTTAAGAAATGGTGGAAAGAGAGTTGTGGAACATGTTAACAGGCAAATCACCATAATGCTCTCCACTTAGAAAAGCAAGTCATCAAACTGATAATACAAACACCTGGTATATCAAAAAACTTGCTCATCTCCGATGCCTTTTTTTTTGTTGTAAGAGCAAAAGACAATGCCTGCCTTGCTCAGCAGAAACAAAGATGGACTACTGTATGCTATGGATTTAGTGCATTTTCTCTTGCAACTGGCATCTCATTGAAACACTGCTATAGATAACATGCGAATCAGCATCATCTATACGGGTTTTGCATTCAAGCTTTATCTCCCCCTCTCCTCTTCCCCCATTAGTTCATTTTTTTCATTTATTACATCTAAAATGATGTTACATTCAAGAAGAAACCTTACTGACAGAATGTGCTTACATGCAAGCTCTGAAGATACTAAGTTGCCCTGCCAAAACAAGGTGTCAATTTGTGGCCAGATTTGGTACTGAAGGTCAGTTTATTAGATGAGGCTATATATTCCTAGTTCTCCACTCTTTCCCACCAGTCTTGTGACCTTGGTGACTGAGAGAGACTGGGCTAAAGTTAAAGAAGCAAGCCTGCTATCCACTTGTGTGTAAGCACATAGCAAATATCTATCAAGGAGCAGCTCCATCTAGCTGAACTCGCATTACTGAAGGAAAGCTTGCCTCTCCCATGGCCTAGTACATTACAGTTACTCAAGAATGAACCACCAGAACCACCACAAAGTCCAAACATAATTGAAAAAATCTTACAGCATTTGGCCTGAACTCCTCTTTGTGGAAAAATCCTCCTGTCATCATCTTCTTACTAAACGTTACCACATCAGCTGGATCATCCAGGCCCCAATGTTCATGCGCCCAGAATTTTCCTGTGCAGCCACCTCCTGTCTGCACTTCATCCACTAAGAATGCACAGCCGTGCTGTGGAGATAGATTGAAAGTGCAGGGAACCTGAGTCCACATTTCCAAACCAAAAGTACTTTGCCAGTGAACAGATAAAGACAAGCCAAGTATATGTAACATTCATCCCTTCCTCTGCCTTTGCCCCTCCCAAATCTCCCCAACCCAAAACCACTGCCACCAGATTTCCTAATCGGGCTTTCAACTCATTTTGCATTAGATTTCACAGTCAGAAATTTGGCTATTTTTCAGAATGGCACCAGAAATATTTTCTGCATAAGTCCACAAATGCAATATATGTTTTTATGTAGTCTAGCCTTAAGCATTTCTAGAGGATGCCTGAAAACATCTGGGAGGAGTCTGGGTGCAATTTTCAAAGCCTCAGACAGAAGTAGAGCATTAAGAACCTTATATTCTAGTTTGCTTTTAAATAAGAAGTCTCTGCCTCCAATCTGAGCCAGGCACTTGTGGCATAAAGGCACTACCAGCAGCACAGTCTAGGGGCCTAAAATCATCCTAGAAGACCTGCCTTTTCAGATGAGTCTGGTGTAAGAACCAGTCATTTTAGCTGGCAAAGTGCTTTTTTATGTAAAGGACTATTTCATAGAGACTGGGGGACAGGGAGATCTCAAGCCAGACCTTGAGGTTTAAATTTGAACCTATTGCTAAGTACTTTTGGCAACTTTTAGACAAGACAAATCAGTTCACCTTGTTTACTTTCATATCCCCGCTGTTATAAGCAGTTGTTAACAAAAGGAAAAGCTGCTGCTTCTCATGGAAGAACAGGATTTTCCAAATGTCACGTATGGTCTTCTTTACAAGCACACATTAGTTTCTCCCACAAATGTTTGAGGGGAGAAAAAAAAAAAAAAAGCATGAAGTAGGTCTTACTGAGGGCCATCACTTCTAAACAGATAACTTTACATTCCAAGTATCAAGACATCTGCCTTTTTTCATTGCTGGCTTACTGGAACATCAGCACTTACAGGCAGACTCAGCTTGTGTTTCTGTCTCAGCTCTTTTTGTAATTAGAAACAAATATTTCAACAAAAAGTTACCCTTATCTATATCCATCTCTTCTGGAATTGCTCAAAACCACTCAGCAAATCAGCAGTACCATTTAAAGATCACTACTGTGAAACCCATAGTTAATGAATCAGAATTAGTTTCTCTGTCCCAGAATAAAATTTATTTGACTGAGGAAACCACTTAGTGCGCATCAAATAATAGAAGAGAAAATACTCTGCTGACTGTAAGGATTGCTTATATCTGAATACGTATATGTAACTATCCCAACAGCTACTGAGGAGGCCTGTGAGAAAGCTCTAAAAATGCCTGGGAGCGGGGGAAGAGAGTCCTTTGGAGACAGGAACAAATACCTGCATGTTCAGCTACCTCTGAGTGAACAGTGAAATATTTGGTTACCTTTCTGGCAATATCTCGTAACTTTCTGAAGAAGTCGTCTGAAGCATGGTTGTCCCCACCCTCTGACTGTATTGGTTCTACAATGATTCCAGCCACAATCTTCTTCTTTTTCCTGTACTTCACGATCAGATCTTCCACCTAAAAATCAACACTTACGTTACATTTTCCTTTCAGGACGCTAGCACATTTCTTCCCAGAAAGATTAGACCTCAACACCAGAATTTCAACTTTCTTGATGCAAAAGCCATTCCTGGCTCTGAAGGCATCAGGAACCACAAGGAATTAAGTAGTTGCTCCAGGATTTAACATTGTCCTCTTGTTCCTGAATTATGCTAAAGTTTGAACCATACTGAAAACCACATTGTAACTAGAAAGCAGTTTAGCTCGCACGCTAATCTACATGAACATTGGTTTGGAAGAGCTATCAAATTTCAGCTGAATGTATCATGGAAACTACTGTAGTTTACTAAGCCATTGTTGTCATTCCACCCAAGTAACATGGAAGAAAAAGCAGACTTTGTGTCAGAACACAAAACTCACCTAATGTATTAAGAAGGCAATCTGACAAGTTTGCTTTTTCTAGTCACCCAATGCAGACACTTCAATCAGATGAAATAATAGTACAGAAATCCGGTTGCTGATCGGGGCTTAAAGAGAAGTTTTAATTAACCCTGTAGTGCCAGCTGCTGAGATTAGTAATGCCATTTGTGCTTGAAATACCACTTCCAGCTTTCAAGGCTCACAGCCTGTGCAGGCTGTATAAAGCAATGTTTCCCAAGGGGCATCAATAAGTCAATTTGAAGTCTTTCAAGCAAGTGTTCAACTTTTTTTTAAATAACAGTTTGCAGATTGATTTTTTGCATCCCACTTCCCCGCCCCCTCCCCCCAATAAGCTGTTGGGGCAAACACAGGGAAGCAATTTGCTATGCCTTGATTTTCCCTGAAGTTACACAGGTTTGAATAAGAACTCCCTGCAGTCCAACTCTGTGCACTCAGCCATGCAGTGCTCCATTCAGGCCATCACGGCCCATTCTTGGGTAGCTAGTTATGATGTTCCAGATTTAGCATTATTTTTGTTCCAGTCACAGGGCGCGTTATGCCTTGTTCCTCTCAGCAGTCTCTTAAGAGCGAGCCCTTGCAAGTGACAGAGCCTGGATCCCACTGAGCCCGACAGGGAATCTTCCAGTTCTGGTACCTGGACACAGTTTGGGTTAAACTCTGTTCTGCCCAGCTTTCCTTTTTCCTGGGCCAGGAAGGGCACAGAGCCCCTGCAATACTCTCTGGCTCATCTTCAGCTACCCAGTCAGCTCCTGTACCTGTAGGATCAGACTTTACTCTAGAAGACTATCTAGAAGTCTAAACTAGTCTAGAAGACTTTTAGGAAAGCTGAAAAACCTGAAAAACTGTCACAGGTTCTGTTTTCAGATGATTGCACACACTGAGCTGTGTCTTAGTCCACGTCCCTCTCCAAAATGCGGCAGACAAGTTCACTGTGATATAAAAAACTACTCCTGCACGTGAAATTTCACTTTGGTATCATTTATGTAGACTTCTGTTATTCACAGTAAACTGACCGTTCTTTTGAAAGGCAAGGACAAACTTCTAACCGTAAACAACAGTAAATGCTCTTTTAATCACATGCTGTTCCAATCCCTGAAAACACTCTTTCAGTGAAAGCAGCTAATCCTGCTAACGCTATTCATTATTTCAAAAAGAAATCAACAGAAGACTGCCAGTGAATTTTTTACCTCTTCTAAACAACGGGCTTCTTCCTGCTGATTCTCTTTCACAAAGTCTTCCAAAGGATACTTTAGTCTTGGAAATGGAGCAATAGGCCAGTCCAACGATGGGATGTCTAATTTGTGAATTGCTTTAGAGTGAGTTGTAGCTAAGCAACCTAAAGCCAGAAAAACAAGAATTAAAACAATATCTGACTAGGAATAATACAGAAAGAAAGTTACTAAGAGGTGAAAAACTGCCTGACACCAAGATTGAAGAATTCTCTCTTAATTGCTCTATGTTTTTATTTGATTTTCTGAAACACTGTGTAATTGGACTGAGTCAAGCTTAAGTGAATTGCTCCAGCTTTTAAGCATCAGGTCCCACGTACACTGTTCCAAAAGAACAGAATCTCTGTGAATCTGATTTACAGAACAGCAATGCTCAGACTAGATAAATTTCACCTTTCCAAAGACAACTGGTTGCAAAGCTCAGTTACAGCAGTGTTAGGTAACATGTGTAGAACAGGGACTGATCCTATCTAAAATGGTAAAAACAACTGATGTTGTTTGTATACTGCAGTAATTTTACCTTATGATTTAGATTTTTACTAGTACAGATAGGAAACCTTGGATCCAGAATGAAAGTAAGGGATCTTCTGAAAACAGGTATTTAAAAGATCCAAAATTAAATCACTGTCATTCAAAATAAATATTCTGTTTCAGTACTGATGGAGCTTCTAAGGCGAGCCTTCAATAAACCTAGAGCTTCCACTGATACTATCTAAGAAAATAACTACTTTTCAAAAACTACAGTGAGATAACAACTTACTGCAGTGGCTAATACCAGCTGAGAAGAAGCAAGAGAAAGGCAAATGTGGCTGGCAGTGCTTTTCTTACCCATGGTTCTTCCATGGAATCCACCCATGAAGGAGAGCATCGCGTAGTCGGGGCAGCCGGGCGGCTGAAAGCAAACCCAGACACGTCACGGCGCGGTGCCCGCAGACAGGTGGCGGTGCAGCTCACAGCAGAGCCGCTGCAGACAGCCTTGCATAACCCACAACACCCCTTCTGCTCCAAACCCACCCACCAGCCGCAGCCTGGCTGCCCAGCGATGGAGAAGAGCAGGATGCTTTGATCCAAGCTGCTGCCCCACACAGCATGCCAGTAAGCTTCCTCTTCAAACCATCTGGTACCGTAAAATGCTATATTTACCCATTTACTCAAGTAAATTTGTCATCCCTCAAAATTTGCCTGATATTGTAAAGCACATCAAAGAATACTTGGCAATTTATATTGTGTCATAAAATTGCTTTACCCATGAACTTGCATAAAAGCAGAAAGTTCAGTACAATCAGCCTCTTTTTGTACAAACTATGGACACATAGTAAATTCCCTAAAAGCTGATAAGCAACTTCCCTGGGATTACTTAAGTATGTTGCAGACCTCCTGGATAACCCCCTTCAGGACTGAGAGAGAGCAAAGTAGTGAGAGTGTAAGTAAGCGTATGATTTGCAAGTGTATGTCCGAGTGCTTGCACTCAGGGCCCACTCAGACCAGCACGAAACTTCTTTGCATTCTTGTTGGCTTTCTATACAAAGACTGAAAAAGGACCATGACAAAATACGTGGAAACATTGTACTATCTGAAATTTATTAAAAGGATATCCTTGGATGAACACCTTCCTCCCCCCCCCTTTTAAAAATAAAAATTCCCTTTCTTTATGGTCTATATCTTATCCTAAGAGTGGAAGGATTTTCACTTCACTTCAGCATTTACACACTGTTTAGACCCTTTAATCTTGCACCCACCCTCACGGTACAAGCCCATGGCTCCAATATTTGTAATTGGATTCATCTCAGAAAGGGGAACGAACTGCCCTCTGAATTCCCCCCCCCCAATTACAAAGAAAACTCAGACAATTAGCTCAAACTAGAAACTCAATGATTAGATAGTTAAACTTGGATAAAAAGCGATCATCATATTACAGAAGTCTTTGGTGCTGATGTCAGCTTACAAAATTCCTGTTCTTTCAGGTCATGATGTGCCATCCTCTTACTTGTATTGGCACAAGCATGTGTGTGACCATGCTGTGAGCAAGATGAAAGAACTGATCAGCTTTAACAAATAATCCTGGGAAAAAAAAGCAACCCCAAAACAACAAACCAAAACATCCTCCACATTTTTAAAGCCAAATGAGTTCCCTAATGCAGTGTGAATGAATTGAATGCTGTGTCACTACAGAAATGCCAAGATCAGGCTAGAACCAGCAGGTTATTCATTTCTAAGATATTTATCTCATAAAGGAGATTAAATACACTGCTGCATATAAAGTTTTGTGACTGGCAAGAGCATGGCTACTTTGGTCAAAGCTGAATGGGACTTTAGAGGCTTTTCAGCTGCATCTTAATTTCCTGATCCTGCAGGATTACACTGTTAACATTTAGTCAGTCAAATTTTAACCAACCCCTTGATTAGTTTTAAGCCATAAAATCACAGCTTCTGGAAAAATTAAAAGATCTTAACATTATTTTATTTGTAAAAGTCTGCATGTATTAAAGATCTCCATGGACCTTTCCATCACCTGGACCCTTCTCTAGCAGATGGTATCTCATGACAAAAAGATGATTTTTCCAAGATTCACAGCTGGGAAGGATGCAGGAGAATATGAGCAGCAAAGCTTGACATCTGTTGGAAGCAGCTTGTATTTAACCTTTTCCTAAATTTTACAAAACTGAGATTTCACTTCGGAGATAGGAAAACCAATTTTTCCTCCAAGCTTCCCATATAAATCAAGCCAGCACTACATCTGTAGATGTGTTTAAAAGCGTTACCTGGTTAATCATGCAAGATTCCAGTTCCTCTTTTGTGACATTATTATGGCCCCTCTCCTTGTTCTGCAAAAAAATAACAAATAGTTTTCCCTCAGTTGTGACCAAGTGGCTGAGTACCAGTATTAATAATGCTGATATTTCCAAACTACAGGCAATGAAAATGTGGAGCTTGGCCTTTAGATACTGACTGTAATCTGCATTGCAGAAGACAAACTAATTAAAGATGCATAATTCCATGAGCATTAGGACTAGTGAAAAGACTACTAAAGGTTTTCTGCAGATTTGGGTCTTGTGTTTTGAGCTCTAAATGATGTTTCCCTGCACTCAACACATTAGCAAGGTCTCTCTGCCTGGCAGATCATCAGATATTTTAGTAAGAGAGATTCAGAACAAGGTCACCTATTAGGTAAGACAGTTTAGGGGTTTCTCTCCCAAACACCTCTTTACAAAGCTTGTAGAAGCACAGTTCTTTGAAACCCCTGCAGTTCTGGCTGAAATAAACCCAGGAGTTTACAAATACACAAAAATGGCACAAACTTTTTTTTTTTTTTTAAAGAAGTACTTAGACCCAAATCAGCCTTACTTGTATATTTTATCATCTGACTGCTTCCAAAGCCCTTTTGCCATTCTATTATATACCTGCCTTTAAGTTCAGAAAACAAAATAATACTCAGATCTCTCTCCCCAAGGATGGACCTTCCAAATAGTTTTTTGCTCTGTATCCCATCAACTATGGTTTAAATTAAAACTCAGAGAAAACCACCTACACCTTGGAAATTGCCTCCCTGAGAGGAGTTCTCTTTCTCCTGTAGTGTAGGAGTGAGCTGAGAGAGAGCGGCCCTCCCCTCCTGCCCATCTGTGGACATTATCAGGACCAGCACTTAGCACAAGAACAGGAAAGAGATCATACTACACACCACCGTGTCACCACTGGTGATCACATGGTGAATGGAAAGGAGAGAAGAACCAGCATTGCTATATGTATTTTCTTTGTTTCCTTTTTTATTTCTACATTTGTGTCAACAGAAATCAAAAGCTTGGATGAAGAATTTTTAACAGGGATTTCATATCAGGTTGAAGCATAAATAAATGATATCATGACCACAAGAACCTCCCTGCCTTACTTTGTTGTACAATAACAGTTCTGATTATGAACAAATACTGATTTCTACATACCAACATATAAACATCTTTTAGTATTTTTACTCACTCTGTACCACATAAATATTGCTTTAAAGGCATTTTCATTAGAGCAGGATCCACAGGACATGGTGACAACCTGTGACAGACCCTTAGGAGCCACCTGTGAAAGAGAGAAAATTATTCCAAAATATTAAGCACAACTGTAGCACAAGGTGAACATAATACTGTCAGTCTTTAACATCATCAACTTAAATATAATGGGAGACCAACTGAGCTTAGAAAAAGAAAAACTGATTCCAACTCAGTTTCAGCCCCAAGGATGTCCAAGCTTAAATCAGGACAAACAGAAGCTACTTATTACATTTCTTAGGAAATCACAGCAAGTAGAAGTTAGAGAAAATATGTTTTGTCATCAGGTCTTGAATCAGGAATGAAAGAGGTGGTATCTGTGCAGAGCACTTGCCTCACCCTCTCACATTCAGCTGTCAAGTTGGGGGAAAAAGGGTTGACTTCATTGCTTGCTGGTTCCAGTCTCTAGGAGGGGGGAAGGCAGGTGGACTAATGGGGCAGCTAATCCATAATGTTACCTATTAAAATCTGTAACATCCTTTGACATGCCTGTGTCCCTAAACACAGAATATGGTAACTCATCACTGTTATCTTAACTTACTGATAACAAAGATTCCTTCAGTCTTTCTGCAAAGTTCTCTGGAGGTAAAATCCCTAGGGCAGGTCTGTTGATAAAGGTACTCTAAAAAAACATAGGAAGAAAAATTGTTTTTAGTATCACATGAAGAATATCACCATGTTGATATCAAGACAGTTTCATTTAATTATAATTACAAACACCAGCCCAAACATTTGCAGTCATGGCACAAGGACTTTTAAAAACAGGGGAAGATATTCATGTCTTTGAATGCATTTTTCTATCTAAACCTTAATATTTTACTCTTGCAGAGCACCTTAAAAAAGGTGCATGCAAAGTGCTTAATGACATGTTTCCTCTTCAATATTGCTACTTTATTCCTTCACTCAATCTCAGTTTTCCTCATACACAGGAAATACACTGTAAAATCTTAATTACTTGCCTTCAGTTTGAGTAGCTAAAACTAAATTCAATTAAGATAGCACCACTTTCTTCCTTACTGAGCTTCAAGTGAGACCATTTCAGAACACTGTGGTTATAAACATCCTCCAGATACTATTAAGATATGGGATCTGGGGGAACAACACACAGGTAGACTCAAAGGATCGGGTCTACCTCTGAGAAAGATAACCCACAGGCAAGGATCAGCAACACAGCACTGCAGTAAAATAGATCTCCGTCAAAAAGTTTATGCACACCGGCAGGCTGTCTCCCTCCTGGACTGCTCTGGCATGTACAGTAGCGGGCAGTGTACGAAGGAGATCGGAGAGAGGCTACCCTGCACGTCCTCAGTAAGCAGCAGTGTGCATTTAATCAAGCTCAAGAGCACTGACTATGATGCATTGACACACATCGGTGAAGATTCTTTACAACCATGTACTGCTTTTATGAAGCTCGTGGTTTGTGTTGGAAATGTCTCCAATTAAGTGTTTCCTGTTCTAGTGCCTTTAGTTTGCACAGTCAGTTTTCTCAGTGCCTCAGCCCGAATTATAGGTACATTCTTACTTTGCATTACAACAGTAGATTTCTAGCACCTCAGTTTAATAGTATTCTTTCCTCTCCTTTTCTCCTTTCCATTTCTTGATTTAGGTCTGACCTGGACCAGGAGTCATTAATGCTGGAATAGTCTCCATGCTTCTAATGCAATCTCTCCAACCAGTGGATTTTCACAGGCTACGGGGAAGCTATCTATTGAACTCACGTCTGATTCCCAGAACGGTTTTCTCCAAACCAACCCATCTCCCTGTCAGTCGGCAGAACTAAACCTGTGTCGCTGCCAGAGCCTTAGTCACCACCGCAGTGACTGCAGGAAGGCAGCCTTCCAGGACCTGGGAGGAGGTTATCGAGAAGATGGAGCCAGGCTCTTCAGTGGCGCACGGTGGGGGGATGAGAGGCAACAGGCATAAATCAGAATGAGAGGTATCAACTGGATATAAGGAAAAAGTTTTTCACCACGAGGACAGTGAAGTGGCAGAACAGGTTGCCCAGAGAGATTGTACTGGATAACACACTGTAAAAGTGTGTTATTTCCAAAACAATGTTTATTTCAACAGATTCAGACTTAAAAATAAGTCTAAACAAGGATGTTGCAGATTAACACTAAGTTTTTGTTTAGTACATATGAGAACTCTGACTTGGCTTTTTATCTCAGCTTAGAAGGAAATTTTCATATAGAATTAGAGATATGAGAGCATAAATCTGTTGTGAATTTGATTATTGGCTTTCACAGCCAATTGACAACATTTGCCATTAAGTAGAAAAATATATTTTTTCTTTTGTTGTTAATGACTTATTCAGTACTGAGAAAAACAGAACACTAATATCAAGCTGCTGTGGTCTCAAATGAATGGATGCATATCCTGGTTTTTATTAGTTGGCTATAAAGAGGTTACATGGAGCATTAAAAACAAACCAAAGAAATAATCCCTACAAGAAAACGCTGATCCCATTGATAAGGGCAAACAAGGGCCCTAGGGCCCTACCTCAGTGTGAATTACTCCAAAAGAAGTTTTGCGTTTTCACACCACGGCTGGCACTGTCTGCAGGCAGACCGCCACCCCTACGCTGCCTGCAGCGGAGGTCTCCGCTGGTTCTGCCTCTTCACGGCTCTCCGGCCTCGGAGCCGCACGCTTCCCCTGCACCCGTCCGCTTATGGCACTGCAAAGACGACGTCCTGCCGACACTGTGCCCAGACTAAACTGCCAGAAACCCTAAGTGTGCAGCCGGGTACGGACCACAGGCTTAGTGCAGCCCCTCCCCTGAGCTCATGCAGCTTTGATGCTGGTATGGGGGAGATGTGTCCTGGTTGCACTGCTTATTTTGGATTTGGAGGTAGCTCCTTTTGCTCCAGCCTTCCAGTTGGCAGCCTATTAACTTCCCTTTTCCAGCTCACAAATTAAAAGCTGCCACCAGACAGCAGAGCTTTTTTAAATCTGATTTTGCCTACCGCTACATTGCAATACAGATATTATCTCCTCAGAAATAATTTGTCTGAGGTAATGCACATATTTAGAAATACTGGCGTTTCCATGATGTCTGGAGCTGCCTTTGACAGCTCTGGCATCTCTAGCCTCCATGGTGGTTTTTAAAAAGTCTGAAGTATTTTAGTTCAGGGGAAGGCAGAGTTTCTCATTCCTGAAGAAAAGAGAACTCTGCAAGCAAATCAGCTGGGGGAACGCAAATGTCGGCACTCTTTCACATGCCGGTCTGGCTTCGCGCTCTCCCGCAGCGAGCCAGCGGGCTCTGAGGAAGGACAGCGCAGGTGCGCGGGGACGCGGCTCGCCCTCCCGGCGGCGTGGGCACCGAGTACTGGTTTGCAGAACCAGTGGCTCAAGCCACTACAGACAGCACAGCCAGCAGGGATAAACTGATCGGTGGTCGCAAGCCAGCGCGGCTCAGGTCCACACAGCTCTAGTCCGGATTTTCAGTTAAATCTCTGTGCCCACATATCCATGTGCCATACACATAAGCTATTGTCAATGTTAGAGATTTAAGAAAAATGCCCGAGATGATTATGGAATCCACAAATTTTGTCCAGTGGGAAAATGAAGCTTGAGTTATAAGGCAACTTTATTTTAAACGTTTCCATAACTTAAACCAGGTTGTTTCCAATGACTGTTAGTAGACTATTACAGAAAATAGGCAGATACTTTATTTAAGCATTCAAGAAGTTGTTACTTTGTTTTGAAATAATCATGTAGCTCTAGTCTAATTAATTTAATTTTTCCAGGACATGTCAGTGGATTCGTTAGCACCATTAGTACTCAAGCAGATGTGAACCGGCCACCAAAACAAAACAACCCCCTCTCCCACCCAAATTTACAGCATTCTGGATTTAAATCACTATTTTCATATTCTGAATACTACATTATCTCTCAAGGACTTGTGTTAGATTCCAACAAAACAAAGGCTTCCTTTCAGACTCAAAAAAATCTTCATTCAAGAACATAGCTAAAATAATTAATTGGAAAAACTGCGCTTGAAGGAAGCATGATTTAAAACTGGCTGCTAATATATAAAGTGCTTCCATCACCCAAATATTTACTTCTTGTAGATCTTCACAGATTTTTTTAATGTTTTCTTAAGCACTACCAAGCTTTTTTCACCTACTGAGAAATAAAGAAAGCAGATCCAACCATACTTCGAATTGATTCATTGAGCCATTTTATCAGTTTAAGAGAAAATAAGAAAGACAGCCACAAGCAGGCAGAGGATTCTTGCAAATGCTTAAAGTCATAAATCACTTACCAAGTTCTGTGGCTGCTGTAGAAGCTTTATCAGAGAGGGATGGCTGTAACCTATTTAGAAAAGAAACAAACCAAACCAAAACAGTTCTTTCTATGTGTTTTCAATAAAGCACCCGATGTAGAGAATAACTTTATTCAGATGTTTAACTCAATTTCTATTTAACTCATGCATGTTTTAAGTATTAATAATTGACGTCCTTTCAAAGCAGGACAACCCTCGTCTTTTACAAAATATATTATCATCTCTGACTTTGCAACAAATTTAGTGTCAGGCAATAGCAAAACATATTTTAGTACTGAAAATTAAAAATGGAACACCAAAATGAAGTGAACATGACATGGATCATTTGCCTGAAAGAACCTCAAGCACAGTTAATACCAAGTATGGTGGGTCTGAAATTATTAGACTTTGCTTACTCTTCATTCTAGGTTTCCCATGTAAAAGTGTTTGATTTCTCTATTGCACAACACGCAAATCTCTCCCATTTCTCAGTTAAGAGTAGAAATCACTTTCTGCCTGTGTCTGCTACACCTCTAGTCTCATACCAATTTTTTACCTTCCTTGAATATCAGACTGATCATTCCTAGCACAATAACAGAGCTTTTTGTTCCGCTGTGATTTTTAACTGTTTGGATTTTTCCTCATTGTAAAATCAATTTAGAAACACATATTCCCCTTCTTTATGCTCTTAGGCCACGCAGCTCCCCAGGCTTTGGCAGCCATAGGAAAGGGACAAACAAAAGTCTATATATGTACTGATTTCCCAAAGAAAGCTCATTTAGCTATTCTAATTTCAATGCATTATAATGTACCCAAGCACAAAATTAGGAATAAAATATCAGTTAGGGCTTTTTGTTCCTCAACAGATATAGCTGGACAGTGCAGGTTAATCCTGCTGGCACAGCAGTACCAACGGCAAGCAATACCAGCACAAAGCAGTTAGCATCTTCCTCTATACGGCTTCAGTTTTCACCTTTCCTAATAATGCTCCAGTAGGATCAGATTTTGCAAAGTTTTATGGAAAAAAGGGGTTTATGTACTAGGACAACCAGACAGTTAGGTGGAACTATTTAACTCGAACATGTGCCTGAAACAAAAAAATCATATTCCTATTCTCACACATCTTACTGCTTCCTGGCTGTAGAGACAACACGTTAAGAAATACTATTCTTGGGCATTTCCAGTACAGCTGGAAATATTACAAAGTCTATGAAATCTGATTTAATTTGCATTCTAGAGTTTCTTAGAAGTATCTTTAGAACATTAATGAAAGGAATGCCTGGTGCTGTTGTGATCTGCTCAATACCAGCATCACGCTACCATCTCACACTTCCCGTAAACGCTAAGCGCAGGCTACATGATCACTACACAAGTAGTATTCAGAAGCAGAAATAAAACAACAAGACAGCCTTTTTTTCTTCAAACCATTTGAAACTCAATTAATTATTTCATATCTGGGAACAATGACTCTAAGACAAAATTTTCTCTAAATTACCAGCAATAAAATTGTAATGAAAAGACAGGGCCTCTGTACACTGGGCCTCTTCAGAAATTCATATTTTAATAACAGCTTTCATCAAGGTTTTATGTTGGATTATCTTTTTCAAACATCAATACCTAAAGGTCTGCGTCATTTTCTATACTGCAAATTCCTCAAGAGAATATATTAAAATGTTAAGAGCCAACTCTTAAAACCTGAATGTGTGCTAAATATGAACGTATTTAGGTGTTCACGCAGGCACTATTTGTTACCAAATGACAAGCTGAGCGTAGCAGGAGACAGATGGCAGGCAGTGCTAATTGCCGTGGTTCAGGCTGCAGAAAGCGCTCCAAGGTGGGAAAGAAAACATGTTCAAGTTTTCTTTCCAAATGAAAGAACAGACCTTCCGTTTCAGAGCGCCTGTCTCTTCCACAGGGAGTTTTTACTAAGTCACAGACCTCGGAGAGATCAAATTCGATTCTCATTTCTCAGCTGCTCCGTCAAATGTCAGGCCAGGTTAGACAAAGAGATTTCAAAATTGCTGCCATTTCGTAACTGCTTTCTCTCCAAACCGAACCCCCCCTTGAGCTGTCATTCGTTACTTCTCTGTTGCCCTTCTCTTGTGGCTTTTTTTCTTTTTTAAAATCATTCTCCCTTTGTTATGTGACCCTAAAACGGTCTGATTCCTAATACCCAGGTATCTCATTTTTAATCTTGACAATCAATATCAGATCCATTTTCTCCAGGATTTAGCCAAAGCACCTCCACTGAAGAATGACAGCGGGCTGATACCAGCGTAGCTGAGGGTGAGACCTTTCGTTCCATGGCGCTTGCCTGACGCCAGCATTATAAACACACATTTTGGTATCTAGTGCAATTCAGAAACAGTACATGTCTATTGTTTACCTCTGTGCCTCTTAAGCTCATTTCTCCTTATTGCTATTCCAACATCCTGCATTTGTCACTGATTGTACAGCCAATGATTATTTATGAAGAAAAAATATCTTTAAACTCAGATGTTATATAAAGGAAGAAAAAAGTCCCACAACTTTCTACTAATCTCTTTTTACATTTTCAGTACTTCATTCTGAATTCTGAATGTTTAAGCTATTACCATGAATTTCTCAAGCTGCTGAAAGATAAGAAAAAGAAATTAGCAATAGTAAAAGACAGATAAAGCACATAAGAATGAAAACATGCAGGCAACTATCTGTAGAGAAAAACACCATAACCACAGCTGGTAACAGTATTCCTAGGTAGAAGTTGCAGCTTTTTTAATTCATTAAAAATGAAACTGAGCTGCTGCTTTATTTATGATGTTTTATATTTTTGTTTTTATCTATAGCTATTAGATTTGTCCTCTAAAAAGTCTAGTGAGTTCTTAAAAGGAAAACATTAAATACAATGTTATGAGTTGTTGTATCTGCTGGCCCTCCCAGGAGGATCACACACAAAAACACATGTAAACTCTGGTCAAAGGTCATATCTTGACATTAAAGTATTTTATGTATGAGATCCCATGTGAATTTACAGACTCATGAATCAAAACATGAAGTAGACTTTAGATGCAATTTAACAGTCTGGAAAGCACAGCTAGCTGATTACAAATATAATTTGGGGAAGACAGTGGAAATAAAGAGGATACTGTGAAAAATGTGTAAATTTGGCTATGAAGGTATTAGACCAAAATACACTTTCACAGCCATTAGGGTTTATTTGTGATTATTCATTAGCTGTTGGATAAGATCATCAAAAGTGAGCATATTACCAGGAGATTTTGCTATTACCAAGGGATTACACATATTAATTCAAATATAAAACCAGCCAGACATACACCAGAGACTTTCTTACCTGCAAAAAGTGCTGCCCACCCCCACTGCAAACCGCTGTGTCCTAACCCCAGTCAGACCACCAAGTTTGTTCAAATTCTGTCAGACTTGCAGGTCTGCCCTGGCATTTTCAAATACATGACTTTGTCAATGCCAACATGTCCCAGCAACTGCAGCGTTAGCACAAGGCTGTGCAGATCACCTGCACATGCTCCTCTCCCAAAAGTGCAGATCACCTGCACATGCTCCTCTCCCAAAAGGCGGCGAGTACAGGAGCACCGCAGAGACGAGCACGGCCGCTCTGCTCTTCGGCTCACCAGGCTCGAGACGAGAGCAGCTGCCTTCAGTGTTAGAGGGCTCAGAGTTCTTGCCGAGTAGCTCACTACAACATACGCTCAATAATTCACTGGTAGAAAACACGGGTCAGCGTCGCATCATTTGCTTTAGAGAGATGCAACCGCAGTCTCTGGACCAGCCACGCACGAAAAAACCAGCTGTGGTAGCTGTTTCCAAGCAGTGAAATCAAAAACAGAAAAGCAACTGCTGTGTATCAGCAAAGCCCAGACAAACATGTTTGGTAAGGGGTACAGTCAACGCTCTGGCCAATTGTCGCTTTTCCTATTATTTAGTATCATTTCATCTGGACTCAGCTGAGCCCCTGCCAGTTTGCATATGTCAGCTTGCTCTCATTTGTGTCTGATAATGTCTCTTCCCGCCACACAAACCACGCAGAAAGAGATGGAGACCTGTATGTCACTGCTGCAGACCGGCACGCGTCCTGGCAAGCAGAGGTACGCACAGAACGCAGGCCCGCAAGGAGGAGGGAGGAATCCCTCGTACCAGCACCAGGTGTTACTCCAGAACATCCCTCTGCAAACCTTCCCCTCTCAGTCATAGATTTACACACCTAGGCTGTGTCTCACTGCAGAAATAATTCTGTTTGATAATCGATTACAGAAGGAGAGTCTGTACAGAAGGAGATCCTGCGTTACTCACTTCCTCTCATGTCCAGCTTATTTTTTTCCCCGTTTTCATTACTTTAACAAACTTTTAATTAGAGAAAGATGCAACAGTTTGTCCTTTTCACCTAGAAACATTAAGATATTAAGGATGCTTTAAGGTTAACATGATCAAAGATACTTAATCTACACCTATTGACATTTGATGAGATAACTTGCTTATTTACAGGTAAACCAATGTATCCAATGTAAACCAATGTATTCACCAATGGAACCCAGAAAATTTTTAAACCCTGATTTAAACCCTGATTTTTAATGTATGAAACACCAAAGCTAGAGACTAAGATCATCTTTTATATCCCATGCAGATACAGTTGGAAACGTCATCTTCCCTGCTATTCAAGAAGTCAGACGGCTCTAATTTTGTTACAAAAGCATGTCATGCCACTGAATTCCTCATTCTAGCTGAATGACAACCACCCTTCTTATTCTGTCCGAGCGATGGAGCATCAGGCTACTAGGTTAACAAATCAATTATAAATTCCATTTAAAGTATTTAGTTGAAAACAAGAAAAGTCTCCAGATCGTTTTCTGCACATGTCGTGCTGCAAAGAATCTGTCAAGATTACTATGAAGATAATACAAGCAGTTATTTGGACACAGACAATTAAATCTGCATTGCATCTCCTTGTCACAGGAAGAATCGTGGGTAGGTTGGAGGGAACGACACAGCTAGTGGCTACTGTTGAGAGCGCCTCTGAGGGCCTACGTGCTGTCTGAGAAATCTCCAAATTAAGCATTACGGAAGTTTGTCATAAACAACTACCATTGCCTAGGAAGCTTAACCATTAACTCTGGTACTGCTTGTAAAAACGTGCAATTCTGTTTACGGTATTAAAATAGCATGAAGAATGCAGGGACTTGCATCTTCTCTTATGTAATGCAAATTCAAGGCTTCTGCTACCCCTAACTTGCCCTTTTCCATCCATACAAGACACCTCATCTTCCCTTCTCTTCGTTTCAAGCCAAGGGGCTTGGTCCTCTCCCTAACACTACCTATTCTGCTGGTATATCCTCACATAGACCCCAGTAAAATAACACACAATCCTTAAAGCGTGACTCTTTCTGAAAGAGCAGGTCCCATGTAGAAAGGTGCTGAACTGGTAGGTGGGTTTATATCCATAAAACTAACAGCAGGAGGAACTATACGGTTAAATAACCATTATGCAACTATTGTAAACCAGTCAAAAACCTCTAGCTTGTTCATCACTCTTGCTGTGTGCCAATGCGACAGGGAAGTACTTGTCCTCCAGTCTCATGAACGTCCCCATTTGCAACAGGAAGAAGAAAGCTGCTAAAATAATCAGATAGAGAAAGTCCTAAGAATCCATTTGAACTGAGCACCAGGCTGAGGTCCACGCTGGCAAACCACAGCTATCTAAATCTCCCCCCCCAAAAATAGACATTGCCAACACTGTAAAACAGACTATTTCGCTTGGTTTTCCAGGTAGTGTTCTAGTAAACATCTCAGCAGAATCCCTCATTACATTTGGCTCCATAGGGTTTTTAATTCTACTAGATAATTAGATATAGGTTAAAAGGAACATGTTACAATTCTCCAAAAACCATGAGACAAAACCTGTTTTAGTTTTTGGTTCTCACCAAGAAAAGTCCAGAACATTCTTGCCTAAAGGTCTTTTAAACTTCATTCCTTATCTCTCTGCACAGGCACTTGTTACCTCTCAGCCTCTACTGATAAATGAATTCTAGTGTAGCAGATCATTATCACATCTTGTGCAGTCCTGCCAGATTCATAAAAGATGTTATTGGATTTGCTTGCAAAGCGATAAGCACAGACGACCAACACCTTGACCTAAAAACATCAGTTCACCTAAAATTCTCACCATGATTTTGTCCTGGTGTCCAATCTAGAACCTAACTCTACCACCAGGAAAGACACTATTAGCAATATCTGCAGTTTCAAATAGTTAATCTTGTCATTCAGTTCAACATAAAAAAAAAAAGATTAATACTATGTGTTCAGTTAGATTGAGGTTAGCCTGTAAGTATTAAATTCCCCTTTCCTTGTTGTTGCTGCACATTATGGATCCCTGCCCTGAGAGGCTGTATGTACTGTACTACAGTTCCTGGATGAGGAGCATGTTCTCTAGGGGAAAACGCTCATCCTCGCAATGGCATTGCTGTATACCAGCGGAGAACTAGATGGCTTTGCTGAGGATCAGTTACAGGTACTGAAATCTTTTACATCTACATCAGCATTTTCAATCAGCATAGAAAAGGGAACTTAGAAGCCCCTGCTATTACATAGCATGACTGGAATATGCATCTCGGGTGAGTTAATAGATCTCTATCCAGTTCTGGTCACATACTATATTATGTGCACCTCTAATAGTAATATAGATACGAACAGTCAGGTTTTTAGACAATTCTAACCAAATCAGGCATTATTCCAAGAAATGAACTGATCTTCTGGACTCATTACAATTGATTGAAAGTTTAATTTAAATGATTAACCATCTCTCGGGCAATATATTCATCTGCTTTTGAAATTTACTCTGACTGAATTCTGCATTATAAACTAACTGCATTCCCATTTCCATGGCTTGGGGAGAAGTGTCTGGGAATGGAAGTATTCACAGCTGAATCTAATGTTAGCAGGAGCTGTATTTTTGCTGCCTATGCTGTACTCATCTCTCAACAGTCTATCCACCATTTTTTCTCCAATACTAAATTCACTTACATTATATTATCCCCATCAGCTAACAAGAAGACTGTGTATTGTATTCCTGAGAATTTCACTTCCTACCTGCCAGCATCCAGAATGTATCTCCAGTAGCTGTCCAACTGCACTTTGCATTTTATTTCTTGAATACTGTGCTTCGACAAAAGGTTAGTCATCATGGGGGGGGAGAAATCAAACTAAATGAGAACTGTCAAAATTCTATTTTAAATCAACAGGATTGAAGGAGAAGTAATTCACACTCACCTTGCTAAATAGCCTGGAAAATTTTACTTCAAAAGACATGATTTTTGTTTACTGAATTTTCTGCTCCTTTCAATCACTGAAACTCACCACTGTCAAATGCCTTAATATGTAAGTGTTAGAGTGAACGTCTCAAACAGCCTCCCCCCTTAGTCTGAAGGAACAGATAATAAATTCTATTCCTTTTTCTGACCAAGACTGTTAGTAAAAGTTGGCTATAGTTCATATTTGTGGCTGGCATCCATTCAGTCAATCTCCTTTTATGCTCATTTTCCATCATTAGAGCGCTACGATGAGCTATCAGAAATATCCAGAAAAATCATTTTATGGTCGCAACCAGAGCCAAAACAACGATGCAAGGGGCCCCAGAAAGGTGATTCAAGCACATCAAAACCCCCCTAGCAGACGATCTCACGGCCACCTGTAAAATCTGCAGACCTTTGGCACATGGGTGAACAGGAGCAAGAGAAGGGATGAAAAGGCCAAATGAAAGAGAGGTGGCTTCCAAGAGTCGAAGGGTCTCACTCCGATTCTGATCATAGCACAGATCCTGTCAATAGACAACTGCAGTATGTTAGCTATAGTTTAGACAAGAGGAGGGGAGGAAAAAAAAGGGGGGGTGTTAGCCATCAGCTGATTTAAGTTAACGCCAGGCTATAAATAAATAAATAAATCCAGCCACTTGGATTATGTCAGAAAAAGCTATGTGTCATTTAGGATGCATAAACACTGAAGTTGTTCAGCTATTTATTTACATATTTTTAAGAAGTTCTGCCCACTAAGAAAGCTTTCCCCTCCCTCCCATGGACAGAAGATGATAAGCATTGCTGACCCAGTTTTTAACCTTATAAGTGGATCTTACACAGTCCATGAAAAAGGACTACGAATTCCCAAGAATTTTTCACTATTAAACTAAGGGAATCTGAGAGTTTTTATGTGCACCTAGCTACTTCTTTTTTTAACCGAAATAATGTTTCAGACAGCTCATCTTCTCCTTTAGCTAATCCCAATGTTCCCAATACTCTGTGAGCTTTACTGGATTCGGTAAAAACTGGACAGCCAGAAGACCTGGGTGGGTGAGAGGAGGGTTTCTGGAGTTACTGACTCCCGAGATTGCCTACTATAAACCAGCTCCTTTAGCAGAACTGCCCGTAACACACCTCGACTCTCCCTTCTTGCCAGCCATTACACAGATGCCTTTATACATCAGCAGGTATGCTCTGAGCACACTAGTGAATGACAGGAAAAACAAAGGTCACCTAAAAACTAGTATTAATACTTACAAATTTTATACACAAAATTGTATTAAAGAGGAGCACTTGTACCATCAAAAACTAGAAAGTTAGAAAAATCTCAGTACGTTGCCTTTACAACCTTAACTTAATTCCTTTGGAACATGCACTGACTTGCCTCTAATTACAGGATTACACACTAGTTTCCACTAGTTTCTCCAAAATAGAATTTCTTGTGTGAAGTATGGGAGGTCTTCAATACTAAATACACTTACTTTTCTAGAAACTCAAAATCCAATTCCATTTAAATTAGAGGAAGATTAGCACACAGACATTGTGCTCCTTTATCTCACCCCTGTTTCCATATTAGGGCTAACAAAATTATTTCAGTGCAGCCTCTAAAAGAGAAAGAATATCTGGCTATTTTGTTGATGAAAGTAAGCTGCAACCAGCATACAGTTCTGGAATGCTTTCATGTTTATTAAGATGCTACAAGAGAGCAAAAATATTAACCATCTGCAAAGATGACAGGTAACTGCAAACACTTTACAGCCACAAGGTCTTAAGTCCTAGAAATTTGCGAATGACCCGAACATCCCTAAATTTTATTTTTCAATAAAGGAGGCTTGCAGGGATGATTTTGAGTCGTCACTGTTTCTATACATAGTACAACATCTACCTTTTAAACTACCCGGTACTTCTGCCATTTTTTCTTCTACAGAAACATAGTTTTAAGAGGAACCATGGGGCAGCAACAATCAAACTGAACATCTACTGAAACCCATATTCCTTGCAGTTGAGGTCTACATCTCTGCTGGTTTCTTTTTCTTATTGAAACGCTTCTCAGAAGTCAACTGAGTTTTCCAAGCACTGACAACTCCATCTTTTAGTCCCTCAGCCCAGCTGGCCTGCCACCTTCGCTTTAATTCAGCACCACAGTTCAGCGTTTGGTCTTGTTTCATCCTGTTGGAGTCCGCATGGCCAGCTCCTTTTTTCAGTTCTTTTCAGATGGAAGTATTAACTAAATGCAGAAGGAGTACATGCTTTTAATGTAGAAAAAAAGCTACACATACTCTTACAGAATGAAGTATGCAAGTCCAAGCAAACAAACACAACCTAAACTGCGGAACTTGAATATTCAAATTAAGATTAATATTATAGCTCCTTCCAGGTACCACTATGTGCTTCAAGTAAGCTGTAAGCATTTAATTTTAACCTAGCTTCCCCAGCTACTGAAAAATACCACTAGATAATACACAGCAGCAAGGTACCTGCCAGCGAGGTCAGCAAAACCTGATTGCGGTGAGGCATATATTATGTCAGCTATTTCTCTGGTAGCAGCTGAGAGCGGAAAACAACAGCTTGAGAACAAAGTATTGGTGCATCTGTTTCTTACCTATTGGGATTGATGAAATCTGAGAGTAGAGATCCAGCATGCGATTGCCATCTACATCTACTAGGTAGTTCCCTCGGCTCTCTTCGTAATTGCAAAAAAAGTGTACAGCTTCCGCATTCTTAAAGGAAAAAAAAGCAACCAAATGAATATTTTAAGAAGTAGAATAGTCCTTGCAGTGTGGAGGAAGGCCCAACATATATGTGGATATACAGCAAAATCTGATAAAAATATCTAAATAAAAAATATAAAGACACATTATATGTATTTTAGGGAATTCACTGTAGAGCAATTTTTATAAAGAGGGACTGCTAAGAATCATCTGTCCTAAGGGAAAAAAGAGGCAGAAAAATGCACACTTTCAACACCTGTCAGTTTAAAAAAAAATATGATTTTGAATAACATATGGCAATGAATGTGTATTAAACACATTCAATGACAGTGAATTAAGTAAGTCTGCCAATCCCAGTAATTACATAGTTCCAGATCTCAGAATAGAATTCAGAGTCTTCTCCATACAATGAACTCATAATGATGTTTACAGTTACCAAAAAAATGCGCTCATATCAGCCTGAGAGGCTTTTTTCTTTATGGAGGTTGATACACAGTAGTTTGTGAAGAAATTTAAATGCAAGCATGCACCTTTTTCTACATAAAGTCAAGCACACACCTGAGGAATTGCTCTTCTTGGGAAGGCAACATACACTTAGGCTGACATACTTTTAAGTTCAAATATACCTATGTTCTTACTGGTCACTTCATAACAATCCAAAATGACACATATAGCAGAATCCTGTAGTAATTAAAGAGAAGTGACTGATCCTGGCAAAATAATTCTGCAGTATTTAAAACAGACTATAAAAGATTTTATTCAAATGCACACACACAGCACACATAATATACTCGGCATTCAAACCCAAATTCAAATATTTTCTGCCTCTTTTTTTGTATGAAATTAAATATACAAAAGAGGATTTTAAAACAAGGTCTGAAATCACAGTAGTAACACCTCCCCAAACTCAGAGAACTTGACAAATTACCTGAATTCCATTCAGTTGTTTCATTAATTCCTGTAGAAAAACAAAAGATCAAGAGCCTCAGGTTTGTAATTGCCACATACTGAAGAATATATATGTTTATTTTATATGACCACATAAACTGTGTGCAAAACTTGCAGTCCTTTGTGCTTTCCAGGAAACTACCTGCCACGTGAAATTTCATAATGCATCCTGCAAACCCGACAGTCAAAAATTGTTTCTGTGGCATATAGAGCTGCATGGATTACCTATACAGTCTAACTGTAAATCTTCAAAAGGTAAAGCTACCTCTGCTAAACTGATCAATCAAATCGAGAGAACAAGCGACAAAACAGAAGAGAAGAGAAAGCAGAGGCCTGCGCAAGGGACGCTCGCACCCTGGCTCTGCAAAGACGGAGCGCCAGCGGAGAGCCAGCTCTGACCTGCAAGAGGCGGCACCACGGCAGCTGCTCAGGCACAGCTACGCTGGCACTGAAAGGAGTTTTCAGCGCCTTCGCTCTGAAGTTTGTTAGTTTCCCTCAGCTGATTTAACAGCTATGGACTCTGCCAGAGTAAAACGTTGTCCAGCAAATTGAAACGTTTGCCTCATTTCAAAACCAAAGCATTGTTTCACATCATAAAAAAAGAGAAAATAAATAAAAAATGAGACAGACAGACAGAAACATTTTCCCTCCTTTCTAGATTTTCATTCTCAGAGTCTTGATAGAAGTTGACATAGACTGTCATGAAATGATGTTTATTCATACTGGTATCAGATTTAAGGTCTGAAGTAAAATTTTATTTTCTACCAAGTCAAATACAGCTAGAGAAAAATATACAAGCCACTATACTTCAAAAACTTACTCTAGATCGTGGCCCAGGAACTTCTGTCTTCATTAGAGGTCCATCGTAATCAAAGTCCACATCAATTTTAGCTGCAGCTTGACTGATACATCTGTGCCCTGTGGGAAGCAGTGAAACTCTGAGTTACAGGCTGTATTTCCTGGGTTCTCCTCTCGGAGTAAATATCCGGACTTGACCTGACTGAGAATGCTTGCCAGGTGAGACCAGTTACACTGTACTTTCTGAAGTGAACTAAATATATAATCTTAGGCAAGCTAATGTCAGTGAGATGGATTAAAAAAAAAAAAAGTTCAGGTGAAGTAATAGCACAACCCTGGAGCAAAGGAGGCAAAACCTGCTGTTGGGAACAGGAAGACTAAGAGCACATCTGTTTCCATCTCTGTTGCTGATTCTGTGCATTACACCCTGAGCAAGTCTTCGCCTTAAATTCCCCATTCATGTGCAGAGATGGTTCCCTATCAGTAATAGCAGAAAAGCCTGAGGGAGTTTGCAGGTAAAAAGCATTACAATATTCTGTGACAGCTAAAGGAATTCTGTTTGGGAGAAAAAGATCTGTGCCTCAGAAAGGAAAATGGCTGTGTTTAAACTAAATTTAAAAAAGTCTCACACGAATCTGGCAGCTTGCACTGCAGCTCTGAAAGCTGGGTCAGAAATAGTGACAGTTTTTACTCTGACTTGCGACTGGGCTGCTGCTCTTCATCCGTGCTTGTAACGGAGGAAGGATAATAAACTTGACATCTGTAACGAAACCCAAGGGCAGAGATCTCCCATGCTTCATCAATAACAACCTCTGTTCTCATTTTTGAGGTAACTGCTCCAAAATATAGGGTCTATCTGTGGTTCATAAGGCAGAGAAAGCAGCTTTATATGTGTCTTCACAAACACAGCAAGATTTAGAGTAAAAAGAGACCGTGACACGATGTCTGCGAGGCTTAGCCAGCAAGGTATGAAAAGTGGGATTCATCTCGCCTGACTGCGGTTTCCAAGAGCTACACACCTACAAACCCACGCCCCAACCGCGCGTCACTGTTTGGCGACAAGGTCACGGCAACGAGCCCGTTCTCTCCACCCAAATTAAGGTGTGTTGGGAGGCCAGAACGGAGCACGTCGTGCTGACAAGAACGGCTAGGGCACAAACAGCCCTTAGCTCAGAGAAGAAGTGCTGGATCTGCAAAACAGAGAGGGACGCCAATCACAGCGCAGAGCTAGCTGTGCCGGCAGGCGCACGCGACACCGTCCCCACCGACCGGCGCTCGGCTCAGGCCCGGGAGGCCACGCCGGAGCCGCGGCACGACCGTACTGCAGGGGCACGCCTGACCTCCGCGAGCTCGAGGCTCCTGAAACACACCGGTGGCAGAAAGAGGGAAAGTCTTTCGAGGATGCGCTTTCAGCGGATGAGAAGGAACACGCTTTTAGTACAACGCCAGGCAAAATGGAGGTTGGGATTACGGCCCACCAGGGACATCAAGCAGACAAGATTAATAGGTGCGATTAAAAACCATTCTAGTTTTGGTAAGCATAAATTCTTAATATTTATATGTTCCATTACGGGCATTACAAGATAATATGAGAATTGTACATTTGCAACACGGGAAGTACTAAACTCAAGAGCTCCATAAGGTGCCAGCAAGAGAATATGAGCTTGCTCTATACAATACAATTAAGGGTAGAACTAAATTAACTAAATTAACTAAATTAACCATTCAATTTTGTCATGAAGCACCTGCAAACCCTTACCCAGCATGATATCACAGACAAATTAATCTTAACACGCCTATCTCCACGTTCAGGGGCATCATGCTTACACAGATCAACACCTGAAAGACGAGGTCATAATTTGTTTTAGTCTGCAATAGGCATTTTTGTGAGGCGCAACACCCAAAACTGAGATCCTTAGCTCCCTTCATCGCCAACAGAAAGCTGAGTATCTTCAGATGCCATTTAAGAGTGCCTACTTTACCGCCGAAAGTTAGGCAGTGCGAGCACTTGCCCGGGGGGGTTCGGCGCAGCACAGCAGCACAGCCTGAAGTTACCACCCCCAACACCACGCTGAGCGCCCGTGCGGCACTGCCAAACGCTAAAGTGATACCACACGGCAGAATTCATCAGCGCTCCAGAAAGGGAGACAGATGGGAAGGCCGGCAAGCATCCAAGTACATGGAAAGCACCAGGGCGCAGCGTTTCCAGTCAAGAATCCTCGACAGCACCGGCTCCGACTTCAGCACGCACCGACTCTGCCGAGGCCCAAACAACACCGGCTCTTGGTACTTCCACCCAGAATGAGCTCTCGCATCCACAGTGTAATTTCAGAAACTTTATAGAAACACTTTTTTGAGGCAACAGCCAAAGAAAACAAATATTTATCAAAGAAAACAAGAGAAGTTCTACTACGATACTTCTCAGCAGAGTAGCACTTTGAATCCAGCCATTTGGCCAAAATTTCTAACAGAGACCACAGATATTGGCCTCAGTTTCTGAGCACCCAGTTTGAGATGTCTAAAGCAAGCTTGATTTGCAGAAAGCGCTGAGTCTTTATCTGGAAATCACAGCCCTTTAAAAGTATCTAGCTAAGCACTTAAATTGACTGCTCAATTTGGGAAATTTGGTCTGCAAAGATTATTATTCTCCTCAGTTTTAACTGAAGTGTTACATCTGAGATGCATCACTGCCTCTCTGCAAGGCTATTAATAGGCTCTGCTAAAGCAAAGCCACTTCATTTTTGCGCCATTCTGTTTAGTGTTCATATAAATTGGGGACTGCATGACAAATGGTCCACTATTAAAACAAAACAAAACACTACTGCATATAAAAACTCATCAAAAGGTCCATAATTCATAGCCAATAAAGCTGCAGATTTAGTAGATGCACTATTAAGTCTAGAGATTAAAAGGTGAAAAAGAGACCAAACTAACCCTTTTGTGCCCCCCTCTTTTCCCCGGAGGGAGATCACAACAACCCCCATAACACAGGCCCTATTTGCCTTCTCCAGCCCTCCCGTTTTCAATGGCAAACACTTCTGCTTCTCCTCAGTAACCAAACACTTGCCTGTGCTCTTCATCTTCCTCCCTCAACCCCTACTGCTCGCTCTCCCCCCTGTGGAAAATTTTACTGTCTTCCTTTAAGCTCCAGGGCACTACAATCCCCCTCTCAATTCCTTTTTGCTCCTTTCTACCACCTCATCACTGTAGCTATCTCCTAAATGCTACGGACTCCAGCACTGCCTTTTATTGCCTGCATTCAGCAAGCTGTAAAAGCTGGTGATTTTATATAAAGTCTATACTGTACAACAAATACTTCATTATATGGCCATTCACTTTTTATAGCAGTTTACTTGATACGCTCTAGTACATCTGTACAAGATCCCAAAGGTCACATCTGCTTGACAAAGCACAGCGCTGTGCAGACAACCCAGCTCAGGACCTGGAAGCGGCTTAGCCACATTAGTGACTTGCACTCGGGAGAAGTTTGGCCTCTCAGCAGAGCTTGCTGGACTGGGCTCAACACCATGCTATGCCGGCTACGTCGCTTTTGGTTGCCAAGAGCACTTGCACAGCGCTGACCTGGGCACCTCTGCTCCACCGTATGGCAGAGACGCACAGCAAGACACTCGGGTCTCTGCTCCTTCGCCCTCTCCTCTCTCCCCCCGCCAGGCTCTGGACACTACCACATGGTAAAGCAGAAAGGGACACAGAGCACGTAATGCATCGGGAGTCAGCAGCAACATAAAAGATATGGAAGAAACCCAAGCCTACGCAACGTGTTTAATAGTATAGGCATTTATTCTGAGTCTTTTTCTGGACTACTTCAGGTCTTTAACCTACAGCAATTATTTAAGTTTTAATCTGCTTCAATAAACAAACACCTATTTTCTGTTGTATCTTATTTTATAAACCTTATTAAGTAATAGATAATAAAAATCTAATGAGCTTTCATAAAATAACACAGATAACCTTTCTGTTGATGTTCAGGGCAGATGTTTTCGGTTTTTGTGCTCTAAATATTCTGAAATTACTTCATAACAAATACTTAGCAAAGATTTATTGTGTTGCCCAGTAACATGCTAAAAAGCAGAGGGGTGCAGGGGAAGTAGCTTTACAGTAATGGCACAACTGATTTACTGTAGTCTGATATGGCCTCTGCTGATATTTGATGTCACAGGTGTGGAAGCACGTACATGGTCTTGCACTTCATGGTTTTGAACCAAACAGATGCAGGGTGTATACAACGCACCCACCCTGGACTCTCAAAAAAGCCACACATTGAAATCCTGCTCCTATCCAGTCATATCCCAACTGCCATCTCCCACAACAGACACAATGAAATTCATTTTAGCTTTTAAATTTTGTCAGGTTTAAAGCTCTATCACTATTTTTGATATGATGAGGAAAAATAGTTAGATTTAAGCATATTTGTAAAGAACTACTTTCCCAAAGTGAAAAAAGTGAACTTTTTTGTTGTTTTAATAAACCAAAATCTTTATTTCATTGCTACTAATTCTGTGGTCACATAGCTTTGTTTTTTTGATGATTCATTTAAAAGAAACCATGTGCCTATATTATGCTATGCTCCCCTGTGGACTAGTTCTTTTCTCTGAGGAAAGAAAGTTAATAGAAATATGTAATTCAGGGTGTTTCTGTTCTAAGAGTTCTAGACCCTCATTGCAGTATCAGGGCCTCGGCAGGGAGTTTTTACAAGTCAGCAGGCACTACATGTCTGGGCTGCTCAGGGGGGACCTTAATTACTGGCTCTGCAAAGCTACAGTTCTTCCCTTCTCCTCCAGAACTTACTCTGACAAGATTTTCATGTCTAAGCAATTCCATAGTTCCTGAAAACCAGCAATATCCTTAGAACAGGTTGACACAGTTGCAGATTTAAGACTGGTGAATTATGGTCCACATTCATGGTCCTTCCTAACCCCTACCACATGCTCTGCCTGCCAAGAGACTGCTGCTGTACTTCCCTTCCATCCATCTCCCAGGTCTGTCTGTCCGACTCCAATCAGCAGCTTATCAAAGCCAAAGGCACACTGCTGAAACCAACAGAACACCATTTTTTAAATAAATAAAATGCTTTCCTAAGACTACACTATCATCAATACGTGCAGTCACCTAGGTGAAATTTTAATCTGAGGAGCTGGACTGTGGGCAATATTTTTGAAACGGAAAAAGCTTAGTATTGGCTTTCTGCTGGAGAGAAGAGGGCCAGCACCTTAAAAAAAATAAAAAGTCAGAGCCATGGGTGTTCCTACTGATTTTAATATGACTGCTCAAAGAGAAGTACACCTAATGCCGTAAGTGCTGCAGGCTGGCCCTTCTCATACACAATGATTTGGTCCCTCTCTATTCTTTTTACCCAAGTTCTCATAAAAATACACTTGTTTGGATAGTAATTAAGGATTTCCTGTTCTGTTAACAGTGAAACCATACCTGCAAACATCTAGATGCCTGACCGCTAGGCTGTAACACTATTGGACCAATGGTCAGATGAAGGTTTCCTGACTGCCACCTGTGAAGCGTGTATAACATTTTCCCTCTTCTTCTTCCTTAAATGGCAATCTGTGAAATATTTTAAACAGATGAGAACTCTAAAATAAACAAAATCTTAAATATCTGGGTTTTTTTCCTGAGAAAATTCTGCTGTGGATACTGCAAAAGGAGCAGCTTCTCATCTGAAAGCGCACACATTCACAGAGCCACACAGTAGGGAAGTCATCTGGAGAATATTTTACTGCTCTCCAGCTTTTTTATTTTAACAGCACAAGTCAAGAAGGGGTTGCTTCTATCAGTCACCAGACTTTGTAATAAAAAATAAATAAATAAGAAAGCAAAATCAATACTGAACAGCCACCTTCTTTGGAGAAGGAACTACAGCTCTAGAAATCAGGCTTTCCTAAAGCCTGCATTTTAACTGAAGTAATGCATTTGTGTATTACTAAAGAACGCACAAACACTCATCTCAATGCAACAGCTAAGGACCAGGTGTGCATTAAGGATCCATTTCAAGAACACTTACATCCTAAAAACAACAGTCTATCAGTAACATGTATGCACATTCACATCCACCCACACTCTCCCTCCGACTGGAGGGATTCAGAACAGGAAACTTTCGAGAATTTTAAAGAAGAAACACTGGAGGTGAGGGAGGAGGGAGGAGATCAACCTCACAGAAATGCTCAGTAGAGCAGCAAAGACCATATAAGCCGCCATCATCATCACCTTGTTACTGTTTATGCAAAAGCCTCTTTGCACTAGATATTTGCTAAGGGCACATATGCGTGATTTAAAAACAAACAGAACTTTGCTGTGCAGTGCTGCAACAGTTCACACTGGCACAGCTCATAGATATCTGAATAGACAGGTTTTCATACACAGCAAAGGTTGGTCAAGTGAAACTAAACATGCAAATATCTCAGAAGAAAAGAGTTGCTTTAAAGATCTTTTTTTTTTTAATCAAAATGGTAATGTTGGTCAATTTGTGAGACAGATTATTCTTTTAAACAACAGTTCCAGGAGCAGCTTATCCAAACCACAATCATTTTCAATAAGCCAGTGACCCAGAACCATTTAAAAAATGAGCAATGCTAATGTCATGCTCCCCCTCATTCGCTTGTTATCTTCTAAAGCATGCTACATTTCATTATTCCCTACAGAAAGGGATTTCTAGGCTGATTCACTGATACAAATTTAATTTCATACTTGTTTTCAGAAGCCCACAGAGTATTTTATTTTATTAACACCACAATATTGGCAGTTTTACAGATTTATTGGTTCTTACATTTCTCAAGGAGTTGTTCTACCTTGTAGCTCAGGAAAATGCTATGGTTTGAATTTACCTTTTACCCTCTCTGAAACTGCTTGCCATAAGCAAAATGAAAATGGCCTGTGTTACCACATCAAAGGATCTTGAGACACAACTTTTTCTTCCCCCTAGCTAGAAGATAAAGAAGACTGGCTAGGGAAAAAATCCTCAAAAAACAAAACCTCAAGATACTAACAAAGCCTTTGATAGTCAGAAGCTAAAAATCAAAGTGCAGTTATTTTTATTTTTATTTTTTATTTTTTAAAGAAAAGCTCCTTTTCCCTTTGAGGAAGTATAACGTAAATGAAGGGCACAAACTCACACAATTTCTAGCAAGGTCAAGATAGATTTATTCCAAGTACTCTACTCATCAGATACACATACTTGTTCAAAGGGCTGGCTAAGACAAACAAACAAAAGAACCAAAAACCCAAAGAACCCAAACTTCAAGAACACAGAACTAGGCCCCCTCTCTTTCTATTTTTCTGTTTTCCTTCCCCCCCACATTTTTATTCTTTTTTTTCTTCTCCAACTCTCATTCAAGTAAATTTGGACTCTGGATAGAAACATTAAAAGGTTAGTCCCTGTGAAGAGCTCAGTTGCTGGTTTGACATGTATTGGCACACACAAGTTGTGCAAGTCATTGGCAAACACACAGGTAAAGACCTCTCCTCATCTAGGAGCACCTTGACAAACAGAAAACAAATTTTCTTATTGCAACATAGCTCAAAACAAGACTTTTGAAGTCTAATCCTACATCAAAGTTCGGGAACCTAGTCACATGCTCAAGAAAACAGTTGCACCTCTAACGAAATGAAAGGAACCACAGGTGTTTATACTAGCCAAGGACTCCCACAAAAATCACAGAATGGCTGAGGTTGAGAGGGACCTCTGGAGATCATCTAGTCTGGTATCCAGCATTAGTTGCTCCATCACCTTCCCAGGGATCAAGGTGAGGCAGACTAGCCTGTAGTTCCCTGGGTCCTCCTTCTTGCCCTTCTTGAAGATTGGGTGACTTTGCTTTCTTCCAGGCACCTCTACCAATCACCATGACCTTCCAAAGATGATTGAGTGTGGCCTCACAATGAGGCCAGCTCCCTCAGCACTCGTGGATGCATCCCATCGGGGCCGATGGACTTAGGTATGTCCAGTTTAAGTGATCCCTAACCCAATCCTCCTCCACAAAGAGAAAGTCTTCCTTTCTCCAGACTTTCTCCCTGGTCTCCACGGCCTGGGATTCCTGAGGGTAAGTCTTACCGGGTAAGACTGAAGCACGGAAGGCATTCAGTTCCTCAGCCTCTTTCTGTGTCCTTTGTCACCAGGATCCCTGCCTCATTCAGCAGCAGGCCCACATTTCCCCTAGTCTTTGCTACTGATGTACTTATAGAAGTCCTTCTCATTGTCCTTGACATCCTGCCCCAGATTAAACTTCAGACGGCCTTTGGCTTTCCCAGCCCCATCCCTGCGTGCTTGGACAATGTCCTTATCTTCCTCCCAGATTACTTGTCCCTGCTTCCATCTTCTGTACACTTCCTTCTTCTGTTTGAGTTCTGCCAGGAGCTCCTTGTTCATCCATGCAGGCCTCCTGCCCCCTGTGCTCAACTTCCTGCCCACTGGGATGGACCACTCCTGAGCTTAGAGGAGGTGATCCTTGAATATCAACCAGCTTTCTTGGACTCCTCTTCCCTCTAGGGCTGTATCTCACAGGATTCTTCCAAGCAGGTCCCTGAAGAGGCCAAAGTCTGTTCTCCTTAAGTCTAGGATTTGCCCTGCTGCTTCCTCTCAGGATCCTGAAATCCACCATCTCATGGTTACTGCAGCCTGTAATGGAAACCCTGAAGTCACCCTGAAAATCAGGCTAGTCCAATTTGATACTATGAATTTAGAAGTCTGCACTTCAGTACTCTGTGTTGAACACTGTGCTTTGCCTCTGTAAAAGATGCTAGTGATGGGACAGCTGAAAAACTGAGATTGTTATCATGACCAAGCAAATGCTCTTTTCCCCTGCCCCATCAGTACTTGAAGCAACAGGCACTCTCTAGAATTAAGAACGCATGCTGTGTGGTCCTTTGGAGAACTAACAGCGTTGCCTTTGTAATAAAAGATCTAGAAAACAAAAAATGCCGCAAGGGTCTGATGAGAGACTTATTTCCTCAAATGGAAAATACTTAGTAGCTGAAGCTCTCTAACAAATCTTCACAGTTTGTATGTTTATTATGACTGTCAGTAACGGACTGACAGCTTATTGACATAATAACCTCTCACTGTTGATACTGATGTATTTATACTTGTCTAACTTGCTCTGACCAGACAGCTTGATAGCTTGGTAGGTTTTTTTTATTTTACATTCCTTCAAAAGGAAAATTGAAATCTCAACAAAAATATATTATCAGCCTAAATATTTTCACAGACATTTTAAAAAAATCAATATAATTTACTATTAATATTCTTACATTCATATTACACTATGACTTGTATGAAAATCAGTACCAAGACATTTAACTAAAGTTAAACTCTTGAGACAATGGACCAAGCCAAACCACTGACTTTCTGTGGAGGTCTATGCTCAAACTGCAGTGGAAAAAGGGTCTCCTGGGTTGTATTAGCTCAGCATTAGCTTACAGGACCAGATGATGCAACTTCAGTTCTCATCTTAAAAGTGTGAGAAGGTAATGGCCTACAGCAGGATGTCAGTCTCTGAAAATGCATTAGGAAAGCTTTTAAATTACATCTAGCTAATACGACTGAGAACAACACCCTCTTTTCCCTGGTAGACAAAGTTGTCTTGCGATGTCATATCAAAAGTTAGAAAACAAACACTTGAACTATTGACGAACCTAATTATCAGAGAGCACATTGGCTGAACAACCCGCAGAGAAGCCATCTCCTTTCTAGCCATCTTATCTAACGGAGTTGGGTACATTATTAAGTTAAATTCTACTTGTCTTGCTTGTTGCAGATTTTTCAAAGCTCTGCGCAACACACATGATCTTTCTAAACACTTAACTAATGTTAGCAAATTAGTGCTTCCTTCTGCTTCATATAACAGGATGCCATCATTTCCTAGTATGGAGAAAAGCAGATTTTCCAACTTATGTTTTCTAAGCTACCCTCATCGTTTATCAGATATCTCACTCAGCAATTTTTAAACAAATTTCCACATTGCTATAGCAACACAGCTAACATAAGTGCATCCTCTTAACATTTTGCCCTATTAGTAGTCACAAAAAGCACTACTGTTAGCAGGTCTCTATGGCAAGTAGTGATCTATGCTAACAAGAGCCAGGTTCAGTACAGGCCTAGAAAGAAAGTGCTTAAACCCCCGATAAGTTTGACAAAAAATAACACTCAGATAAAGATGGTTTCTGACTGTACAATTGGATATTATTTGGGAGAAGTTCCAATGGAGGCACTGAAATAGGATCAGTGTAATCAAGAGGATAAAAGAGAAGAAAGGAAGGGTACAAATAAATGCTGGCACACTGGATCTCTCAAACTGAAAGATGCCCAGTCCCATGTGCCATAGTATCGCTACTTGAGCAAGTGCAGAAAGGCAATCTCCCGTGCACGTCTAGAGCTTCACATAAACATCCCTACTCCATGGAGTCTATTAAACAACCTTCCAGACAGAAGTTTAGGAGTGTGGAGGCTCTGACAGCCAAAAGGAGGAGGACTGTGATTTTCCCCAAATCCTCTTTTTAGGTGCTGCAAGTAGAATCTGTTACTAACAGATCTTGACGGGGAATGGCAAAAGGCCAGGCTAGCTAGAGTTGTTTGGAAAGCGAACATTGCTATTGCATAATATTGTGAAAACTGAGACTGCTATTTACAGAGTGCTTATACTGTAAGATTAGAAGCTGTTCCACATGAGATTGTCCGTATTGCAGTACTCCTACACACACACTGGAGGTTTTATGGGAACAGGAGCAGGATTCCCCCATGATCAAGAAAAAATTTGATACCATACAGACTGTACATAAGCAAAAGCTCCCATAAAAAAAGAGTAAGACAGCTCAGCTTCGGGGCCAGTAGGCTTCCCACACAGGTTTTTAGATGAGCATTTCTGTATATCTAAACTTTCTGCGGTCAGACTGAAAGGGAAAAGTTTCTGGGTCTCGTGAGTGGGGTTGCCTCCTCCAGAATAACCAACGGTCCAGTTCCCAAGGCATCAGCTGAAGCTGACTTTAAGTCTTTGATATCTACAATTCAGAGAAGGGAGATGAATCTTGCTTCTCCCACATGTCCCTCTCACATATCCACATCATTGTCTCTATCAAAGCAAAGAAATATTATCCAAGAGGAGAATAAGGCCTGCATGAGGCAGGGCAAGAGCCCAGATCACTCTGCCTTTTGTCCTGATTTTCTAGGGAAGCTCCTAACGTAGAAACTGATTAAAAGTAAAAAGTCTTGGCAATACTACACACAGAAGTAGGCTTGAGAATATGCAATTTTGATGGCTTTCCAACTTCTTTCAGATAATTGTAATGAGGACAAGCGAATAATTAATATGAACATAAAAAGGCAGAGAATCTGGAAGAGAACAACTGGACCTAAGAGGAAAGACTGAAATGTTATTTAGACCAGTTCAGACAAGAGTACAAGGACCTGGCAGAGGTAATAGTTTTCAAATACGTAAAAGGCTGCTGGGGGCGGGGGGGGGAAATCCAATGTCCAGGACCATGGAGGGTAGGACAAGTAGTAAGGACTTGATTTTTCCCCCTTAAGAAACTTGCATTAAGCATTAGGAAAAAGCTTTAAAGGTAAGGTCAGTTCAGCAATAGAACAAATTGCCTGTGGGGGCTCTAGAGACTGCTCCACTGGAGGCCTTTAAGAACAGGCCAGCACCTTAGAAGGGCATGCGTATGCAGTTACATGAAAGGATGCTACCTAAAGGCAGAAGACAGACCTTTTGGCATTCTTTCCAGATCAAGATTCAAAGACGAGTTCAAGCCCCTCGGGTAATCCACAGGAAACTGAACCCAGATCTCTAGAGTCCAGCTTGTCCTACGTCTACCTTAGAAGTATGAAAATGGAACAACTTTCCTACTGTAGTGACACAACTGATAATACCAGAGTTAGCACAAAGCGGAATAAATATTTAGATTTAGAACTATCAATTGTGATCAATTTGCAGCACACTCTACTGATAATAGCAATAGAACTGGGCCTGCAGAACTCAGTTTGGATGAAAAGTAACCCTAGATTTGCCATTATTTCTCTAACATCAGCAAGCTCTGAGATTTGCCTGTATGTTACCGTGCTCAGAGCACTAAGCAAGATTCCGTATATTTGATATAATGCCAATTAGGCTGGCTACTCAGTCTATCATTGTTCTTCTACAATTGCTCAAATTCTAGTTAACTATACCTTTGAGGCCGAACTATGAAGTTAATCAAATACAGAAAAAAAACCCCAAACAGACACTTGATTAAGGCTTATCTTTAAGTAAGGCATAAGGACTCAAAATACTTACAAGACTTCACATTTTTTGGCAAGATTTAATTTGCATTTTACATTGATATGTTTTGCTTAGCTTTTGCATTTTAATCTACTTGAACAGTAAAATATTTTCAACTTTCCCTTTCTAGCTAGTTTATCATAGACTAAGATTATATTTGGAATAAGAATACCACAAGCAATGGTCAAGTAAAAAAGATTCTCCAGGTCATCTCATGTTCCTTAAAAGCTCTGAGGACTTGAAATCCATCTTAATTAAACACCATCTGACACATAACCAAACAAAAAGTTCCTAGAAATATTTTGATTAATATCAAGTTTTGTTACATTTGTTCCCACGTTTTACAATAGTGAGCGTAGGTCTAGCTGTCTGCTGCAGTGAATGTGAACTTGTCAACATCCTTCCTTTTCACATGCAACCCTTTGTCGCAAACCAGTTTATTTCATGCCCAGAGCCAGCACAATGCCAATTCCCAAACATTTGCTTTCAGAAAAAAAAAAAATCAGAAGAACTCAGAAATAAGGATGAAGAATCTATTTCTGTGAATAAATTTATCATAGATTCAAGGTGCACAGAATTATTGTGCTTAATGCACACACACGACTGAAGCATGACAGCCCGTAAATGTAGAGACCTCTCTCACAAAACAGTCTACTCTTCCCACCCCCGACTCTCCTTAGCAAATCCTGTCATTTCAATATTTAAACATCAGCTGATGAAATAGTACTGCGGGAGTTTTGCGGGAATAAGGTATGAGTCTATTTTTTAGTCTGTATAGCTCTGAGTTTGAGTGCTCAAAAAATTATCTTAGTGGCGTGCATTCTGGGGCAGAAAATGCCAGCATGTTCCTCTCAGCATTTCCCTAAAAATGAGCACAGACTAGTGACACTTCGACTTTGTCTGGGACTCATCAGGAAAATAAGTGAAGTTCAGATCTTTGCTACAAGTGTCAAAAATTCTGCTGCCTGTTCTGTCAGATGAGAACTTTGCAGGCTAAAAATCTGCCAGGAGACAGTTCCTACTAGTGATGGGTTCCAGTTGCGCCCACTTCCTCTAATCTCTGCAGCCAGTCAGCCCCAAGGGTCACAGGTCTGCTATATAACCTGCAGCCAGGGCCCTCTATTCTCTTCTTCAGTATTTTAGCAGGCTTTCCCACTTACAAATTCCTGGATGCAAGGACGGATTAACAGAGCCTCAAGTTGCCTTCATCTCCCATTGAAGATTTACACCCCTTCATTTTAATGGTGAGAAAAGAAGGGTGGGTTAGAGTAGTTAGAGGATCTGCCTTTCACTCCAGTCATCTCAAGCGTCTTTCACAACTTTAGTATATTTGCCTTTCTGGTGGGGAAGCAGCATAGAGGCGTGCAAGACACTGGGAGGGAGTGGGAACACGCAAGTGATACCGAGATGCCAGATTAGTTCAAAGGCCTGACAACTAATCAAGGCCTGGTTGCTGCAAGCACTTTCCACTGTCCACTACTGACCGCCTGATCGCTGCACTTGCACAGCTCAGAAAATTAGTGCGTCACTACCAGAAACAGAGCTGCATCCTGCACTGAAACATTGACTTCACACTTTTCCAATAGTTACAAGACTAGATTTGGTGTACTTCAGTCTAAAAGGTCAGCTGCTCCCCGAAGTACTTTAAAAGGAAATCAATGATATTTAAGTTTCTGAGCAAGTGGAAGAGTTCTTTGTTTGTCTGGCAGTGGCAGGAGCAGCACAGCGGCATAACGGAAGGACGGCTGGAGGAAAGAAGAAACATTACCATCTACCAGGTCACAGAAAAAGTCATTCAGCCATATTGTATTCAGTATAACACCACATAAAACAGCTGCTAGAGCTTAAGTTTTACACTGCTTTGGCAAAGAAAACAAAACAAAACAAACAAACAAAAAAACACGCAAGCCATAAATTTACACGTTTAGAGCACAAGCAAAAATTTTTAGTATCTGTTTCACAGAGACTGAAGGTTTAACATATACACACATACATGCAAAATTACAAGCCGGGGCCAAGCAAGAACTTGTCATTATACACTTAGGAGAAAGTAGCTTGACATTCTGTGGTATTTTATTTTTATTTCAAACTAGAGCAACCTGCAGGCAGAAACGGACACCCGCAATAAGGGCCACCTCTTCCACTGCGTTATATAAAACCTCTCAGGATTTCCACATGGAGATGGGCAGGGTCACACTATATAGCACAAAGAATAATAAGGCTGATTTTGATGGATGATTTTTTGATCTCAGCACCATGCAGCATCAGAAAATAGCCGTGTAAAAGCCAAGCTCCAAGGGTTGAAGAGCTTTGTTTCATTTAGAACATTTACAGCATAAATTAGCCCCTAAATGAGGATTTTTCCATAGTTTGCAGAGTTGAAGAGAAAAAGAAAAAGAAAAATCCGTCCTTGTGGGTCAGTTCTGGACTATCAATGCCTCATTACCCAAGACGCAGAACACAGCAGTCTTCAAAATTTGAAAGACTCCGTGCTACCAGGCAAAACTGAGCAATAATCACACTGAAATCTTCTCCACTACCACAGAGTGAACACTTACCAACTGCAAACAGCCGGGAGTTTTGCTGCAGACAACAGGTCAGCTGCCGACTAAGCAACATTGATGCCATTTTGTCCTTTCTTTACTCAACAATATTGAGTCTTCAGTGTTTTCTTTCCAGCTGATGTTCTGGAAAAAACAAACAAAAGAAAACATTTAATGTGCCTATGGATGCAGCTACTATCACTATGCTATTGATTCCAATTTCCCTTTTCACCAACTCAAATCCAAAGAAATTGAAAAGATGGTCTGATGGATTACTGCTGATGTTCAAAGGAGTCTCAGGATTAAGATACCAGTCTGAAGCTAAGTCCTGTTGAGGTGAGTGACTTCTGGGCTAAATCTGTATCTCCCAGCCCTAGTGAGGTCAAGAGGTAAAGATCATCTTCCACTTCCCCTTGCTTTTCTGCTTTGCTCTCTGTGTGTTGGAGTAACTGTAATAAAAATTTAAGATTTAAAAATTGTTTCCAGTCAATCTCTTGCATCAATGTGTCCTTTAGATTCAAACAGTTTACATGAAAAATCTCATCCAAGGTAAAAGGACTGTGGGGCAAACATTAGGAAATAAGAGGAAACAGACGCTCTGAAAAAAACTTAACATTTTCTACCAAGTAATCCACAACTCTATGAATAGAGACGGAAAGAGCTGGGATTGTTTAGCCTGAAGAAGAGAGGGCTCGAGGGGCAGATCTAATTAGTACGTATAAATACTTGATGGGAGAAGTAAAGACCACCGAGGCAGACTCTTTTCAGTGGTACCCAGTGACAGGACAAGAGGGAATGGGCACAAGCTGAAATGCAAGAAGTTCTGTTTAAACATAACCAAAAGCTTTTTTAGTGCCAGGGTGACCGAACATGGGAGGAGTTGCCCAGAGAGGTCGCAGAATCTCCATCCATGGATATATTCAAAACCCGACTGGACACAGTGCTGGGCAGCCTGCTCTGTTGGAGGAGGGGGTTGGACTAGCCTAACCCGTCTCCAGAGGCACCTTCCAATGCCAACTGTTCCGTGATGCTGCGACTCTACCTCAGCCAATTAAATCTAAACAACCTTGTAAAGTTCAGGCTCATGAATGATAATACGACTCTTTTTGCTCTGGGTCACCTGCACAGAAAGCCTGGCTGGAAGTCATGCACAGACAAAACAGGTCACTGAAATATAGAGCATGCAGGTTAAATTCAAATCTTATACTTAAAAATCTGGTCTCCTGCATTCTGCTTCGGACACTAGAGGTTCTGTTTGTCTATACATAGACTAAGCTGGCACTTTCCTCCTCATTTGATTTTCCTTCCCCCAGAGCGTATCGGCTATTCAGTAATAACAGCCTGCAGTTCAAATGAAACATCGCTATTACCCATAAACCTCCTGGCAAACAACACTATATCATAAATATGCCCTGAGAATATAGCTGCTCTTCTACCATAAAAAGATCATTTACTGCTTACATCATTCTTATTCCACCAATAAAATATGCAAACAGATGTTGATGACTAGATGCTAGAAAGCAGCTGATCTATTACTGCCATGATAGAAAGTATTTCTTACCCAACATTAATAGTTCAGACATTTAACTTCTGTATTATCTTTAGCCAATATAGCAGTTACTTTTCTTCATGCTTGAGTTTTTTCAGAATTGGCAAAATAAAAAACTCTTTGACAGTGGACACCTATTAATTCTCTGACTGCATTACTTGGGTACAAAAATACTCCCTGTGCCTTCCCAGACAAATCAACCTACACTTGGTTTCACTTAGTTTGCTCTGAGTTCAGTTTAAAATTCAATGTATTTTGAAATCTGCCAAGGTGAACAAACACTTGCGCAACATTCGTGCGCACTCTGGAGAACGTTATATTAGCTTTGTAAGTTTTGGGTCAGAAGCACAGAGGGAACTAGAGTTACTCTTTGTAGAAAATAGAAGCTTCACTTATAAATCAAGATTCAGTTAATTAATTTATTAATATTTTCACTCTCAGCTCCTCTCTTGAGTTGTGCTAACCTTTGCATAATCAGTGTGTGAAGAAACATCCCAAAACATTCTTATCGCATGATCATTCTCTAGCAAAAATAAACGTGAGCCTAAGTCAGTGAGACCACCACTGCGGTAACGAGCTGCTACACAGTGAATCCACCCAGCACCTCTCACAATGATTAACCACCTTCATGTCCTCTGCTCAAAACTATTTAGCTGGACTGCAATTCCCTCCTTAAGTTTGCTCTGCAAGATATTACCTTTTAAAAGTTTCTAGGAACCTGTTAAAAGTTAATTTGAACATAGCTTTGTAGAAACTAACAGAAGGGGCAGTGAAAACGTACTCTCCACAAAAGGCTTAAACTTATCCCACCATGATTCACTTTATCGGTCTAGTGCCCTTCACAGTCACTTCCCTTGGGTATTTTGCTGTAAATCGGCTAATCTGCCTTCCCCGCGATGATGAGATGCCTCTGCACAACCACATCAAACATGCTTTCAAGTCACGCTGCATGGTCAAACCCCTTATTACCCAGGTCTCTTTCAGCAGCACTTACTAATCCTTTCCTAGGTGAATCAGCTCCTACATTTTTGCTCCCAGAATGCTATTTTATCTCTTACTGATATTTAACGCTTATCTAAAGTCCTTTAGGAGTTAAAATATAATATTTATAAAAGGCTCAACATTATATTTTGATACGGCACTGGCTTTCTGAAATACTCCTAGAAAATAAATTATTGCAAGGGGTTTAAACAATAAAATAGCTTAGCCCTAATTTTCCTTCGTATTTGTTATATAAAAAGTTTCTAGCCTGCAGTCAGAATAAATCATGTAGTATCACATTTGAGCATAACTAAATTCAACTTCATTTCTATCTCCATTGAGCACATAACTTCTCATAGAAGATCAGCTGGCATGATCGGTATATTCGTTATTTCGTTATCATAATAAACCAATTGAATTTTGACTTCAGTATCCATTTCTTGACTAATTCCCACTGGCCTTCTTGTTGCCATCAGCAGCAGCAGAGCTTGGAAACCAACAGAAATCATTTCCAGTGCACGTGTCAAAACCGCAGGAAACAACGACACGCTCTCACCACGGCTCCTTAGCTGCCACTGCTTCCAGTTTCAGATTTGTTAAGCAAAATATCTCCACCAGTTTGAGATATCAGACTGTAAAATGTGTGTTGAAATACACTTCTTTGATTTGGGATTAAATGCTAGCCACCTTGGGCCTCAAAGAAGTGAGACTTCTGCAGAAAAAGATTCACAAAAGTCTTCTCTAAATATCTTTCCTCTAACAGCAATTGTCTGAGCCACGCAGGGCCGTCGCTACGGATGACTGTACAAAACAGCTAGTCTGAAGTGAATGCTGAATACATTAATTTTGCAGATATTGTTTGTTTTGCGAGCACACATACATTGCTATTTTGTGACTTAAACTGTATTTGCCATTCCTTTGGTACGGAAAATTATTTTCAAGAAGGAAGTTCAGAATAATTTACAAAGTATATGAAATGTGAAGATATGTGGATTTTTTAATGCACAAAGAATAGAAAATCAGATTAAAAAAAAAACCAGCAGCTCTTAAAATTATGTTCTGAGTGATTATTTCTGACAGGCAGTATTAGTTTCTAGGGCTGACAGCAGTTATTCAGTACTAGTAGCTGTGGCCTATTGCAAACATAGAACGAGGCACTGTTTCTCTGAGCTAACAAGATGTAGGGGGAACCCCTGGAAAAATCAAATAATTAGTGAGGGACCCCAACATTCAGGGGGGCTTGATCCAGGTACTTCACCTGAGAGCTAAAACATACAAACTAGTTAGCTCGTATAATCCATTCTCGCTTGCTGGCAGAGAGGCTAATTCAGCACGATGCCCATGCTTCAGGCTGGAGTTTGCACGAACCTGCCTCTGCAAACGTCCCCAGGATCAGGCAAAGCTGGGAAGCAGAACGTGCACATTGCAAGACAGGGACGAGAAGTCAGCACTGCAGATTTGTCTCATTCTTCCCGCTTATGCCAAAGACACAGAAGCCTGTTTTAAATTCATGGGGGCACATTCATCTGTCTCTCAGCTGCTCCAAATCCATTTAACCAGGAACAATTAAGTGGTTTAGAAACAGCAGCACAAGCTGTACGCTGCAATTACTCCACAAATCTTCACAATATGTATTTAGGGTGAGGGGGTGGAGAGGTAAAGGCAAATGAATTCTCTCTGCTGTTTCCACCTGCTTGACTTTGCTAGGACGTAGAGCAGAAATGGTATCATCGGGCTGTACGTTCATTGCTGCGAAATGTAAAACATCAAGCTCTCTGCTAATCCTGTTTGCTTGGATTCATCATGGTGGGAGAACAGCCCGGGGCTTATTCGCTCCCTGTGCTGCACTGGGGCTGGGGGCAGGCGCCAGGGCGGCAGCGCGAGGGCCTGGAGGTCTGTCATTACGCACACGGCGGGCGGCCGCCTGCTTCCCCTCCGCCTCTCCAGCAGCCAGCCGGAGGGCAGCACCAGAAATAAACACTCCCGAAACCAAAGAACCACCTCGTACCCCAGGCTGCCCAGCGACTGGCCTCCTGGCAGCAAGCTGGTGTAGGCTTATAAGGAGGACATTTATCATAAAGGTGAGAAAGCTCTTCAGTTCACAGCTCATCACACTTTGATAGTGTATTTTCCACTTTTTTTTTTTTTTTTTTTTTTAAACAGTGGAAGAAACTGCAGACTGAGAGACCAAGTCAGCTATGGTTCCCGTTACTGAACCGGAGAGCAATGCTGACAAGCACGGCAGTGCTCAGGTAGCTGTGCTGTAAGTGGACAAATACTGCAGAGCCAATTTTCTTTCGCATCAAAAGTGAATATCCTAGGATAGTAAGTCCAATTGTATTCATATGTTAAGGCAAAAATCACTGTTACAAAGACAGACCACTTGATAAAGCGTTAGTGGTCCAATCTTTTGTGTTCTGTTTATCTCCTGGTAGCTCTTGTTCCTCCTTTTCTAACCGCCTCAATGCTCCCAGAACTGTAGATCAGGTCTCTTCAAACAGCCCCTTTTCTGAAAGGGGATCAGACTAGAATATATTAGGGAATATATAAGAGGAAGCCTGGAGAGCATTTGGATAATGGGACCAGAATAAAGGAACTAGTAAAAGGGACTCACAGATTAAGCCACATGAGCAGCAACTACCTCAGACGCAGTCACGTGCTATAAGGCAATGCAGATAAGTAGTTCTGAAAGAGAGGAAAAAGGTAGAAAGGCTGACAAAAAAGGAGTAGATGGGACTGCAGCTTCTGAACAGAAGAGATGCATGTTTTCCAGCCTCATTCATGTTGTCAAAGCCCTAACATCCCTTACTCAGTGACAGTGTGACAAGCTAAAATGAAAAATCTTAACTAGCTTAATTTACATGCTGCACCCCATAAACTCCTGAAAAACCCTTGTTACTCATTTTCTATTATTTTCACCATCTTCCGGCAGATACTGCTCTGTAGCTGTGGCTCACAAAGGCAGAGTTGAAGGGTCTCATCTTAAAACAAACAAAAAAAACCCCACAAGTATTTTACTCAGAAAAATAGCTCAAGGACATCCCAGAGGCTGGAAAAGCCCTATAATTTCACAAAAAAATTATGAGGATGGATGAGGGAGAAGACAGTCTAGCTTGTCATACTTTAAACATAATCATGTCCTTCCTTAGTCTGCATCTGAGGAAGAATGGACCAACCTAACAGCATCCCTGTATCTACATAAAAAGATTCTTTTTATAACAATATTTACATAAAAAGATTCATTATATAACACATGCTGTTTGAAAAATGCACCACAATCATTAAGTACCATCCCTCCCTCCTTTGGAAAGGCAGGGAATATCCATTTCCTATATCTCAAATCAGGGAAAAGTTGAATGACTTAACCAAATATCAGCGTTAGAGTTTGGGGTGACACTAGAAATCTCAATTTACTGCTTTAGCCACTTAAAAAAAAGTAACCAAAACCCCCAACTCCCTAACAGCACATTGATATATTCAACTGCAATTCACTTGATCCCAGAAGAAGAGTTAAGAGTTCAGTAAAGCCTACGTAGTTATCAAAGTCTGAGTACACACAATGAAATACAATAGGTCTTTCTACTTCAACAGGCTTTTTTAAGGACATATTTTACTACCACATTTCACTGAAAAAATTTTGGATTAGTTTAGGACAGCATTTGCAGGAAAAGTTTTTCAGAATATCACCAAGAACATCTAGTGATAACTAGAGATAAGGCTATCTGAAATCATAGTGGGAGTAGGAGAGTCCTGTTCAGTGATAACTGCATGAAACCTTCCATCTAGTATTCACGTAAGCCTAGCATTAGACTTTCCATCCAGTGCTTATACATGCCCAGCACAAACCTGAGCCAAAATCCTTTACTTCTAGAAGGACAGTATCTAGCACCACCCTCATGGGACAACCCAGAAAAGAGAAGGAAGCTGTTCCTCACCCAACTTGGCCAACCAAAGATCACAGCCTTGTACTTCAAAAGCAAAGGTGGTCACAAACAGCCCACAAAGTCAAATCTACATATCAGGATTGCTACAACTGAGACATTCTCTGCAGAGGAGGCCTGCTGGACTCCTACAAGACAACCCACATATAGAAAAGAGACTCCTTGAGACTCCTCAAACATTTAGAAATTCCACAGAAAACAATAAAAAAAAAAAAGAGCAAAAATTGCCTATTACCAGCGAATGGCAAGTTTGTCCTTGGAGAGTACAGTTCACCAAAGCATTTATCACTAAGCAACACTGAGAACGTAGCAAGTGATGGCTATCTGCAAATGGAAACAGGTATCTGTCACTAAAATGGATTTTTAGAAGACAATGACATTTCAAAAGTTGGCAGTTGGTTTTGCCCATTTATGCATCTAATAACCTTACAAGCTTTCTGGAACAGGATGTAACTGGAATCTCCATAATTGTACTGAAGTTGTCAAGGACACAGTTGTCATAGCTACAAGTAAAGCTCAAGTTTCTGTTATTCATGGTTGCTTATTTATTTATTGACACCAATAGGATCAAACACTCCCACTACTGTTCAGAAGGACAGAAATGGGGAGACTGGTTTTGTCTTTCACGTCTCAACAGAACAGTGAATATTACAGGATAGTATACGTCTTCTCCAATAAACTGGCTTTTTACAAAGCTACCTTCTATCCTTCTACATTCATCTGGCATTCAAATCAGTCTCAGTTTTGAAAACAGCAGTAAAAGCCCAAAGCAAGACACAATGCACAAGACAATACCCGCGTCTATACAGCTCTTCCCGTTTTGGAAATCCGTACTGTACATTACCCACCATGGCGTGGCAACACCTACCTGACTAACCAGACAAACAATTAGGTCAAAGCTGAATCAGCAGCAGAGCTAGAACAGCAAAGATGACTTCATACGTCTTCCCCTTTGCTTTGTACCAATGCCTTCAGACCCTCCATCAAGTTTAAAAAAAATCATCTGTAGTTAGAAGTGTCATTACAATCATGGTTCCAGGTCCTCCTCCTTAGATGTTTTGTAAGGTGGGTTTGGCGGTGGGATATGGATGCATCTCCTCCTCCCTCTGTTTTCCATCCCTCCAACAAACAACTGACTCCTGGTCCATACTCCAATGAGCATAAATAGATGGGAATGACGCAGTTATGGCACACCAGGATTCAGATGACACCAAAACTTTTCAGCAACTCATCTTTCATTTAAGAACTACTGGGACTGCTAAGAAAAATGTGGTCTTGAAAGCATCTGCTAGAAATTAGACAAATTCCAGAGCCGTAACTAGAAATACCTATCTTATTGGCATAAGCTGTATGTTAAAAGTGTGTGTATAAATGCGTTTGTAAAAAAAAAAAAACAAAAAAAACCCAAGCACAACTAAATTAATCTGCTATATGAAATTAAAAAAATAACTTTTCATTCTTTAATAGTTCACATAGTAAAATTACATTTGTATGATATTTCAGTATACCATTTTTGCTACTGAGCTATGCATAAGAATCTCTCTCTCTAAGCCTGCGTATTTTTAATTCATTTTTTTTCTAAATGAAGATGGCAACAATACATCCAAAACCTGACTGCTACTTTCCTGATATTTCCCATATCCAAACAGGCCAGCTTTCAAAGGGTTAAACAACAGAAGTCATGATACAGATGTGCTTTTTAGATTAGCTGCTCCACAAACATTCTGTAGTTTTGTAAGAATTAAAGTATTACTAAATACCTTTAAGTGAAGCTTCCTCCAAGGAAATTCGATTTTATTCCTTCTAAAATTTTACTCCTTCAGCATCCCACCATAGCCTCCTAAGAGGTCATGAAAATGGCTAGATAAATAGCACTAAATAAAATGTATTTTAAAAGCATAATTTATTCTTTTCTTTCCCCAAAATGTAAAATAGCTCACTCTGAGTTAGGCTGTACCAAACCATCAAAACAAGGCAAACATTGTAAATCTGAGAGTGCTCTGGCTTCTCAAGGTGACCCGCTTTTCATCTGAAGACACAGAAACGCAGACGCACGAGGGGGATTTCTGCTGCAAGCGGTCCGGCAAACCAGCAGCTGCGCACACATACTCGCGACAGGGACGTTTCTAAACATGTGTATGCTATGTTCGCATGCCTACACATACACAGAGACACGCGTTCATCCCTAAACAGACAAAGAAAACCATCCCCCTCCAGGAATTAGACTGTTTGTCGTCATGCAGGACGCATCAGAAGACACCCCCGAAAGACTCGTCGCGACAGCCGTGTCAGCCCCTAAAACACACGCGCAGAAGCCAAAGACACTCACATTAGCTGGACGGGAATTCCCGGTGCTCCGCTGCCAGCCTAAAACACCACTCTGCCCTTCGCTTCAGAGCGGGCTGCTGCCGGCCGCGTTCCTCAGAAACATCACTGCCGTCTGCTCCCTTCAGCGACTGCTCGTGATGGCTAGCAGCAAGAACAGGGATCATCGGGAGGAAAATCCTAGCGGTATCCCGCAGTTCGGCCGGGGGAGGGAGGGGAGGAGGGAGGGAGGGAGGGAAGAATGCCACCTCGTTTAGGAAACCAGCTCCAGCAAACTGCCTTGCACTCACGCAAATCCGGAGGCGAAGCGTGCCCAGCTCACTTCACACCGGTCAACACTTCTCTGCTTCCTACCACGCAGACGTGGCCCATTCACTCGTGCTCATCTGAGTTCGTCTGAAGGCCTTCTCAACAGGTTTCTAAAAATAAACTGCTGAGATACAGAGCCAGAATGGCTTAGTTTTCAGGAACTGTGGAAACTGAATAGACAGGTTTTGCCTTTAAAACCCTTCATTCTATTTTTGCAAATAGCACGAGGGTAACACCGGGGCACACAGGTATTACAAGACAATCAGGGTTCTCTCCGTTTCCTTCACCTTCTGCGCAGACAGAGGGAGCACAAAAAGCAGCACGCACCGCGGCATCGCCTCGCACGGAGCGCTGCCGGGGACGCGAGACAAGAGGGGGGCTCATGCTCGCTGCGA